>NC_084611.1:44387817-44415317 GCF_033978795.1 Nerophis ophidion | reverse complement strand
GTCGAGCGGGTCTAGTATAGACGATCACAGCCCCTCCCTCAGGAATGTTGGTGCGTGCGCACCAGCAGCAGACGGTACGAAAAAAAAACAAAAAAAAAACTCTCCCTCACTGTGTCTGCGCACGGTGGCCATCTTTGAAATGGTTTTCAGCGCAGCAGTTCTTTGAAGGCTGATCAAATCAAAACCGTAGCAGTAATTAATACTCTTTCATCAACTTTTAATCAGAAGGGTTCAATCTCTCTCTCATGTGGTAGTTTGAAGCCGACGCGACAAACGCGCTCAGAGGAGATAATGTTTGAAAAAAGGTGATTGGTTTTTACAAAACTTTTGTTTTGAAGGGGGAATTGCAAACTTCCTGTTGATTTTTGCTTAAGAATGTCAGTGTATGAAATCTAGGTCTAAATTAGACCTACATAAAAATGTTTGTTTCATGTCGTTACAACATTCATACTGGTAGTTACAGGCAGTTTTGTCGGTGTTTTCTTCCTAGGGGGTGCTAGAGCGCAATTTTTAGTTTTGGGGTTAGTTTTTTTGATTAAATCGCAATGTAGTCCTGATGTGTGTGTCAAATATGGTGAGTTTTGAATCATGTTAAGGGGGTCAAAACACATCTCAAAGCTGCGGAATAAGAAAGAATAAAATGCTAGAATTTCAATAGGGTCCTCTGTCCCAAAGGGACATTCGGTCCCCCCAAAAAATATATGTATATAGAGACTTGAAGTAATTGATAAAGATAAAAAACGTATTACGGGAAAAAAACAAACAAAAAAAAAAAAGCTTCCCTGTTTTATATTTGCATGATATGTATATATTACTATATATTATTAATGTTGCAAATACACATCGTTATACATCTAGAAAGGGTGTCAGCATTTTCCGGAGGTGTGAAGAAGAACAGAAGTACAAGAAGGTGTGTTTCTCATTAGGAGTAAGCCAGTGAAGTCCTAAAAGTGTCAGTTCCCCCAAAGAAGGAACATTTGCCAAATTTGAACAGCTACTTCTTCAAAATGCCAAAGAAAAACTGTGAGGAAAAAATAAAAAAGACTAATTTCTGCACTGTTGGATCCGAACCACACACACACACACACACACACAGTGTCCCTCGCTACGTGCCAGTGTGGCGGAGTGTGAAAATATAATGAGGGTGGGACGGTGCAGCCTGTCTGGGGCAAGTCGTACAGACGCATTATGGCGGAAAATAAGAAGTGAGAACGCTATGATACCGCCTGTGTGTGTGTGTGTGTGTGTGTGTGTGTGTGTGTGTGTGTGTGTGTGTGTGTGTGTGTGTGTGTGTGTGTGTGTGTGTGTGTGTGTGTGTGTGTGTGTGTGTGTGTGTGTGTGTGTGTGTGATGAAGACAGAGAGAGAGAGAGAAAGAAAGAGAGAGAGAAAGAGAGAGAGAGAGAGAGAGAGAAGATTGTGACATTTGATGATATTCACCATGACTGACTAAAAATGAAATGTTCTTGTCTGATGTCACACAGACGTCTCCTACAGCCACATTATACACACCAGTCATGACATCACTCATGACATCACTCATTACATCAGTCATGAAAAGGATTAAGATAAAAGAAGGATGGAGGATGAGAAGGTTGAAGAAAAAAGAAGGATGAGGATAAAAGAATAAGAAAAAGGATGAAAATAAATAAGTGATGGAGAACAAGAGGGATGAAGATAAAAGAAGAAGAAGGATGCAGTTACAAGGATGAAGATAAAAGAAGAAGAAGGAAGATACAACAAGAAGAAGGACGAAGATTAGAGGGATGAAGATAAAAGAATAATAATAATAAGAAGAAGAAGAAGGATGAATATAAAAAATAAGGATGAAGATGAAAGAAGAAGAAGAAAAAGAAGTATGCAGATTAAAGAAGAACAAGAAGGACGAAGATAAAAGAAGAAGAAGGAGGAAGGAGGAAGCTAAAAGAAGAAGAAGAAGGATGGAGATAAAATAAGTATGCAGATAAAAGAAGAAGGAGGAAGGATGAAGATAAAAGAAGAAGAAGGAGGAAGGATGAAGATAAAAGAAGAAGAAAGAAGAAGAAGAAGTATGCAGATAAAAGAAGAACAAGAAGGATGAAGTTAAAAGAAGAACGATGGAGATAAAAGAAAAAGAATTAGGATGAATATAAAAGAAGAAGAAGGATGAAGATAAAAGAAAAAGAAGGATGAAGATAAAAGAAGAACAAGAAGGATGAAGATAAAAGAAGAAGAAGGAGGAAGGAGGAAGTTTCTATTTCTGAGAGAACATTTATCAGAGTTTTATTTCTGCCTCCCTTTCTTCTCCGTCTGCTCGCTCCTTTGCTCCAACAGAAAAATAATTTGTCTTCATGTTGCTCTTTATCTTCAATCTCTCACACTAACTACACTGACACACACATGTACAGTAGTAATACACACATATGTACACCAAGTACAGTAGTAATACACACATATGTACGCCAAGTACAGTAGTAATAAACACATGTACAGTAGCAATACACACATAACTACACCAAGTAGAGTAGTAATACACACACATGTACACCAAGTACAGTAGTAATACACACATGTACAGTAGGAATAGACAAATACGTACACCAAGTACAGTAGTAATACACATATGCACACCAAGTACAGTAGTACTACACACATATGTACACCAAGTACAGTAGTAGTAATACACACATTTGTACACCAAGTACAGAAGAAATACAGACATAAGTACACCAAGTACAGGAGTAATACACATATATGTACACTAAGTACAGTAGTAATACACACATGTACAGTAGTAATACACACATGTACAGTAGTAATACACACATGTACACCAAGTACAGTAGTAATACAGACATATGCACACCAAGTACAGTAGTAATACACACATAACTACACCAAGTACAGTAGTATTACACACATGTACAGTTGTAATACACACACATGTAAACTAAGTACAGTAGTAATACACACAACTACACCAAGTACAGTAGTAATACACACATGCACAGTAGTAATACACACATGTACAGTAGTAATACACACATAACTTCACCAAGTAGAGTAGTAATACACACACATGTACACCAAGTACAGTAGTAATACACACATGTACAGTAGGAATAGACAAATACGTACACCAAGTACAGTAGTAATACACATATGCACACCAAGTACAGTAGTAATACACACATATGTACACTAAGTACAGTAGTAGTAATACACACATTTGTACACCAAGTACAGAAGAAATACACACATAAGTACACCAAGTACAGGAGTAATACACATATATGTACACTAAGTACAGTAGTAATACACACATGTACAGTAGTAATACACACATGTACACCAAGTACAGTAGTAATACAGACATATGCACACCAAGTACAGTAGTAATACAAACATAACTACACCAAGTACAGTAGTATTACACACATGTACAGTTGTAATACACACACATGTACACTAAGTACAGTAGTAATACACACAACTACACCATGTACAGTAGTAATACACACATGCACAGTAGTAATACACACATGTACACCAAGTACAGTAGTAATACACACATAACTTCACCAAGTACAGTAGTAATACACACGTACAGTAGTAATACACACACACATGTACATCAAGTACAGTAGTAATACACACATGTACAGTAGTAATACGCACACATGAACACCAAGTACAGTAGTAATACACACATAAATATACCAAGTACAGTAGTAGTACACACGTACACCAAATAAAGTAGTAATACACACATGTATACCAAGTAGAGTAATAATACACACATAACTACACTAAGTATAGTAGTAATACACACATGTACAGTAGTAATACACACATGTACACCAAGTGCAGTAGTAATACACACATATTTACACAAAGTACTGTAGTAGTAATACACATATATGTACACCAAGAACAGTAGAAATACACACATAACTACACCAAGTCCAGTAGTAATACACACATATGTACACCAAGTACAGTAGTAATACACACATGCACAGTAGTAATACACACATGTACACCAAGTACAGTAGTAATACACACATAACTACACCAAGTACAGTAGTAATACATACATAACTTCACCAAGTACAGTAGTAATACACACATAACTACACCAAGTACAGTAGTAATACACACATAACTTCACCAAGTACAGTAGTAATACACACATGTACAGTAGTAATACACACACATGTACATCAAGTACAGTAGTAATACACACACATGAACACAAAGAACAGTAGTAATACACACATAAATATACCAAGTACAGTAGTAGTATACACATGTACACCAAATACAGTAGTAATACACACATGTATACCAAGTACAGTAGTAATACACACATAACTACACCAAGTACAGTAGTAATACACACATGTACAGTAGTAATACACACATATGTACACAAGTACTGTAGTAATACACACATATGTACACCAAGTACAGTAGTATTACTTACATATGTACACCAAGTACAGTAGGAATACTTACATATGTACACCAAGTACAGCAGGAATACACATATGTACCAAATAAATACATTATGCATACTGTATATGTACATAATATACATAGTACAATGTCAACATTTTGAACCCATTCCAACTATTGCACCTTCAAAAGATTCTTCTGAGTTGGGACAAATTTCCGGTTTTTCAAAAATTCAAGGATATCCGAAATACCAATTCTCAATTCAAACTGTTACTCTGTCAACAAAATTCCAACACCAACACATTCATATCCTGTAGGACAATCGTGCTAGTATCGACATTTTCAAAAATCGCTGGTTTTCCCGAAATTCCCAAACGTTCAGGAAATCTGCATTTACGTATTTAAAGTTCTACAATCCCAAAAAATATAAAAATTGTGCGTACCTTTTTACGTGATTGGGACATTTCAACCATTCAGACGGACTACTCTTGCAAGATCTCGAAGGTAAAACTTGTTTTCCCTTTTCCTCGCTTTTTCAGGAATTTTTCACCGATTGAAAATGAAAGGGCAATATACAAACTTTTGCAGATTCCACATTCTTCATCCGGTTTGAACCGTTCCAACATCCACACACTCCACTCACCCTGGAGAATCACACTACCATTTTCCAAGTTAAAACAAAATTCCAGGACTTTTTAGAATTCACGATTTTCCAGAGCTCTTTTATCACCTCTTTCTGGTAAAGTTGTCACAGTCCACATCTTTTAATCAAGTCCAACCATTCCACCTTCAAAATATTCCTCTTAGTTGGGACACCAATGGTCATTTTTCATACAAATTCCCATTATTTTCAAAACATTCCAGGAATTCCGAAATACCAATTCTAATTCAAACTGTTACTCCGTCACGAAAATTCCAACACCAACACATTCATATCCTCTAGGACAATTGTGCTAGTATCAATATTTTTTAAAAATCCCTGGTTTTCCCCAAATTCTCAATCTTGCAGGAAATTCCAATTTTTAAAAAAATCCCTGGTTTTCCTGAAATTCCCAAACTTCCAGGAAATTCCCATATACATATCCAGAAATTCTCAAGATGTTGCGTCACTTTTTACTCAGCTCGGACCTTGCAACCATCCAGACACACCACTCTTCTTAGATCTCGAAGGCAAAACTTGTTTTACCTTTTCCCTGTTTTTTTCTGGAATTTCCAGGAATTTTCCCTGATTGTAAATGAAAGGGCAATATACCAACTTCTCCATATCCCACATTCCTCATCCGGTTTGAACCGTTCCAACATCCACACACTCCACTCACCCTGGACAATCAAACTACCATTTTCCAAGTTAAAAATAATTCCAGGACTTTTTAGAATTCCCGGTTTTCTAGAGCTCTTTTATCACCTCTTTCTGATAAAGTTGTCACAGTCCACATCTTTTAATCGAGTCCAACCATTCCAGCTTCAAAATATTCCTCTTAGTTGGGACAACAAATGTTCATTTTTTCCACAAATTCCCATTCGATTAAAAAATTCCAGGAATTCCGAAATACCGATTCTAATTCAAACTGTTACTCTGTCAAGAAAATTCCAACACCAACACATTCATATCTTCTAGGACAATTGTGATAGTATCAATATTTTTTTTAAATCCCTGGTTTTCCCAAACTTCCAGGAAATTCCCATACATATATCCAGAAATTCTCAAGATTTTGCGTCACTTTTTACTCGATTTGAACCTTTCAACCATCCCGACACACCACTCTTCTGAGATCTCGAAGGCTAAACTTGTTTTCCCTTTTCCCCGGTTTTCCTGGAAATACCAGGAATATTCCCTGATTGTAAATGAAAGGGCGATATACAAACTTCTCCATATTCCACATTCCTTATCCGGTTTGACCCGTTCCACCATCCACACACTCCACTCACCCTGGACATTCAAGCCAGCATGTTTTCCAGTTTTGAAAATGACCTAATTACCTGGAATTACCAGTTTGTCCCGTATCCATGACGATGAAAGGCAAGCCAACGTGCGTCGTGACTGAAATGTGAGCGTAAGCGTTCTGTCCTGCCGGTGTCGTAAAGCGATGACTCTCGGACCTGAACATTAGGTCCTGCAGAGACCACAGGGGTCACATATCAATCCAGCTTCTGCCTGACCCCTGACCTCTGAGTGGAGTCCCGGGAACACACTATGTTCCCTCCAGAGAACAGAAAGTGAAAGTGAAAGTGTCACACATTGGGAGATTTTACCACACACTTCACGGTCACAGGACCATGTCATTTCAGGACAAGTGGAGGCAGATACAGGAAAGTGAAAAGTACTGTGGAAGTACAGCAAATTCAAAGTATTCGGTGTCACTTCATCGGTCCCCACTTGTTCGGAAAATATGTGCCCTTAATAAGTGGAGCCATCAATCGAATAGACGGCAAAGAAAGATATTTAAGGTTAACTGGTGAACTTTGTTATTTTTTGCATATGTTAGCTCATTTGGAATTTGATGCCTGCAATGTGTTTCAAAAAATGCTGGCACAAGTGGCAAAAAAGACTGAGGAAGTTGAGGAATGCTCATCAAAGACTTATTTGCAAATCCTTTTCAACATATATTCCATTGAATAGACTGCAAAGACAAGATATTTAATATTCTAACTGAGAAACTTCATTTTTATTTTCTGGGTGTTGTTGATAAATGGCTGGAAGTGAGTAGCGAGGGCCCTTGGGCTTTTTAAACTGCGGCCTTCTTCATGATGTAGTTATTATGTTAGCTCATTTGGAATTTGATGCCTGCAACGTGTTTCAAAAAAGCTGGCACACGTGGTAACAAAGACTGAGAAAGTTGAGTAATGCTCATCAAAGACTTATTTGGAACATGTCGCAGGTGAACAGGCTAATTGGGAACAGGCAGGTGCCATGGTTGGCTATAAAAGCAGCTTCCATGAAATGCTCACTCATTCACAAACAAGGACGGGGCGAGGGTCATCACTTTGTCAACAAATGCCTGAGCAATTTTTTTTAAGAAAAACATTTCTCAAGCAGCTATTGCAAGGAATTTAGGGATTTCACCATCTACGCTCCGTAATATCATCAAAAAGTTCAGAGAATATGGAGAAATCACTGCACGTAAGCGATGATATTACTGACCTTTGATCCCTCAGGCTCTACTGCATAAAAAAAGCCACATCAGTGTGTAGAGGATATCACCGCACGGGCTCAGGAACACTTAATAAAACCATTGTCAGTAACTACAGTTGGTCGCCACATCTGTAAGTGCGAACTAAAACTCTAATACGCAAAGCCAAAGCCATTTATCAACAACACCCAGAAATGCCGCCAGCTTCGCAGGGCCCAAGCTCTTCTAAGATGGACTGATGCAAAGTGGAAAAAGTGTTTTGTGGTTTGATGAGTCCACATTTCAAATGATTTTGGCAACTGTGGACCATAGAGGAAAAAAAAAAAAACATCCGGACTGTTCTAGGTTCAAAGTGTAAAAGGCAGCTTGTGTGATAGTATGGGGGTGTATTAGTTTCCTCCGAAACAAAGACAGTTGGTCGCTACATCTGTAAATGCAAGTTAAAACTCCAATATGAAAAGTCAAAGCCATTTATCAACAACACCCAGAAATGCTTCGCTGGGCCCGAGCTCTCCTAAGATGGACTGATACAAAGTGGATATGTCTTCTGTGGCCTGACAAGTCCACATTTCAAATTGTTTTTGGAAACTGTGGATGTTGTCTCCTCCGGAACAAAGACAGTTGGTCGCTACATCCGTAAGTGCAAGTTAAAACTGTACTACGCAAAGCCAAAGCCATTTATCAACAACACCCAGAAATGCCGCCGGCTTCGCTGGGCCCAAATTCCTCTAAGATGGACTGGTGTAAATTGGAAAAAGTGTTCTGTGGTCTGATGAGTCCACATTTCAAATGGTTTTTAGCAACTGTGGACCAAAGAGGAAAAAAAAACAACAACATCCGGACTGTTTTAGGGTCAAAGTGTAAAAGGCAGCATGTGTGATAGTATGGGGGTGTATTAGTTTCCTCCGAAACAAAGATAGTTGGTCGCTACATCTGTAAATGCAAGTTAAAACTCTACTATGAAAAGTGAAAGCCATTTATCAACAACACCCAGAAATGCTTTGCTGGGCCCGAGCTCTCCTAAGATGGACTGACACAAAGTGGAAATGTGTTTTCTGGTCTAACAGGTCTACATTTCAAATTGTTTTTGGAAATTGTTGACGTCGTCTCCTCCAGAACAAAGACAGTTGGTCGCTACATCCGTAAGGGCAAGTTAAAACTCTATTACGCAAAGCCAAAGCCATTTATCAACAACACCCAGAAACGCCGCCGGCTTCGCTGGGCCCAAGCTCTTCTAAGATGGACTGATGCAAAGTGGAAAAAGTGTTCTGTGGTTTGATGAGTCCACATTTCAAATGATTTTGGCAACTGTGGACCAAAGAGGAAAAAAAAAAAACATCCGGACTGTTCTAGGGTCAAAGTGTAAAAGGCAGCATGTTTGATAGTATGGGGGTGTATTAGTGGCCAAGGCATGGGTAACCTACACATCTGTGAAGGCACCATTAATCCTGAAAGGTAAGCACAGGTTTTGGAGCAACGCTATCATGGTTGCCCATGCTTATTTCAGTGAGCCTGTTGTTTTATTCTGCAACATTTACCATGTAGTAGAATAAGTGATGAGGTCATCGTTTGTATGCTCGAGACCCCCTGAGTTAATGTGTGGCTATGACTTCTACACAAGTCTGTGTGTGTGTGTGTGTGTGTGTGTGTGTGTGTGTGTGTGTGTGTGTGTGTGTGTGTGTGTGTGTGTGCGTGCGTGTGTATGTGTGTGTGTGTGTGTGTGTGCGTGCGTGCGCGTGCGTGCGTGCGTGCGTGTGTGTGTGCGTATGCAAACAATCCTTCAAAAAGCGTCAGAGGTGCGCAGGAAGGTAGCGACGACGTTGATGGATGCTTTCATCCACTGAAAAGCGTTAATTAGCGTCAGCGGAGACGAGCGAGCTCTAAAGAGACGAAACGATGAGAGGTTATTTTTCTTTTAAAGTCGTTTTTATTTTTTTTTTCCTGCCCCTGACGAAGCTCACGAGGGATCGGGGCGACAATGACAAAGTGTCCTACAAAAATGCTCTCCCACTCACTTTTAATGATATGATAATCAACCAAGCCTCAGTTTGCCAAAGCCATGGAGGGAAAATGGCTGTTCGAGTCCGATTGCATCGGCGCTGGAGTGGAACTGCATCATCTGCTAGATTAATATTCTTTAATCGCCATTTTAGTGGAAGTATCGCTTCCCATCTGAGTGATATCATTCGATCCGTTCACTGCGTTGTTGTATGAAGAGTATACACTCTTTTGGCCCTGATACATTCCTGGAGTACAATGGAGACGGCTCTAACCCCACACCTGCTTTAGATTTGGTTTGGCCTCTGTTGCGTTTAGACCAGATGTTCCTCCAAGGGAATTTAAGTTGCTGGTCAATCCCAAGTTCTTTTGATGACACATAAACTGAGTTTAAATGATCACCCAGAACAGAATAGGTATTTTGCAATTTATTCCAAAATTTTGGAGAGACCACCCTAAAAACAACACATTCCAATCGCGTCGCCTGGTTGATCTGAAAACCTTACGGAAGCGCTCTCTTTTTCAATAAGTCCCTCGCCCTAACCCTCCGGAACAAATGCACATGTCTATTGTCCTCCTTAGCTGGGCACAGGATGACATAAGAAGGGAGTATTGCTACTCCTTACATTCCTAAAGCCAAGGTTAACTTGCAGTGTACCATAGACATGAGATTATAAAATAAAAAGTGTACAAATGGAAAACACTAGCTATTTCAAATATGACTATAGAAAGAAAGAAATCTTAAATATGGATATATGTAGATATCTATCTCCGTCACCTCTCAAGAAGTTTGTGTGTGTGTTTTTGTGGAGGTACTGTTGTTGTGGCGAAGGAGGAGGCCTATTAGCACAGGCGCTAACAGAGGCAGCTAGCGGTCAACCAAAGTGACGGACGGACAAACTGGACTGCATCGCACGTCCGACTTGTTACTTTCACACGTTTGCTGACGTCGCACATCAGCAAGCTAATTAAAACGCTGACCTGTCATGTCGACTTAAGACGCGGACACACTCAGCTGCGGCCAGAACAACGAACGTGGTGGCGGGTAATTTGACGTGTTAGCTAACACCTCGACTGCAAGCTGAGTACTGTGAAGACCACCTCGGGGGCAAAATGTGAGCCTGGTAACTCCTGAAGTCCATGCAGCAAACTTTCATCCCAGCAAAGGTCAGGCTTGTGTGTCACTGCTGTTGTTGGGACAAAGTTCACCCATGCGTGTCCTCTGAGCGTCATCGCTATAGTTGTTCTGGCAAATGTGACACGTTTCTCATCTGTCAGTCATCGCTGTAGTTGTAGTGGCAAAGTTGGCCCATGTGTGGGTCACTGCTGTTGTTGGGGCAAAGGTGACCCATGTGTGTACTCTGAGCATCACGCTATAGTTGTTGTGGCAAAGGTGACGCATGTGTGTTCAATGAGTGTCACCACTATAGTTGTTGTGGCAAAGGTGACCCGTGTGTGTCATCACTATAGTTGTTGTGGCAAAGGTGACCCATGTGTGTCATCGTTATAGTTGTTGTGGCAAAGGTGACACGTTTGTTATCTGTCTGTCATCGCTGTAGTTGTAGTGGCAAAGTTGGCCAATGTGTGGGTCACTGCTGTTGTTGGGGCAAAGGTGACCCATGTGTGTCCTCTGAACGTCATCGCTATAGTTGTTGTGGCAAAGGTGATGCATTTGTGTTTCATCGCTATAGTTGTTGTGGCAAAGGTGACCGGTGTGTGTCATCTGAGCGTAATCGCTATAGTTGTTGTGGCAAAGGTGATGCATTTGTGTTTCATCTCTTTAGTTGTTTTGGCAAAGGTGACGCATGTGTGTTCAATGAGTATCATCGCTATAGTTGTTGTGGTAAAGGCGACCCATGTGTGTCATTGTTATAGTTGTTCTGGCATGTGACACATTTGTCATCTGTCAGTCATCGCTGTAGTTGTAGTGGCAAAGTTGGCCAATGTGTGGGTCACTGCTATTGTTGGGGCAAAGGTGACACATGTGTGTCCTCTGAGCGTCATCGCTATAGTTGTTGTGGCAAAGGTGACACATGTGTGTTCTATGAGTGTCATCGCTGTAGTTGTGGTAAAGATGACCCGTGTGTGTCATCGCTATAGATGTTGTGGCAAAAGTGACATAGTTTTCATCCGCGTGTCATCGCCATAGTTGTTGAGGTAAAGGTGACACATGTGTGTACTATAAGTGTGATTGCTATAGTTGTTGTGGAAAATATGTAACATTTGTCATCTGTGTGTCATCACTATAGCTGTTGTGGCAAAGGTGAAGAGTCTGTGTTTTCCGAGTGTCATTGCTATAGTTGTTGTGGCAGAGGTGACACATCTGTCATCTGAGCGTCATTGATGTAGTTGTTGTGGCAAAGGTCAATCAATCAATCAATCAATTTTTACTTATATAGCCCTAAATCACTAGTGTCTCAAAGGGCTGCACAAACCACTACGACATCCTCGGTAGGCGCACATAAGGGCAAGGAAAACTCACACCCAGTGGGACATCTGTGACAATGATGACTATGAGAACCTTGGAGAGGAGGAAAGCAATGGATGTCGAGCGGGTCTAACATGATACTGTGAAAGTTCAATCCATAATGGATCCAACACAGTCGCGAGAGTCCAGTCCAAAGCGGATCCAACACAGCAGCGAGAGTCCCGTTCACAGCGGAGCCAGCAGGAAACCATCCCAAGCGGAGGCGGATCAGCAGCGCAGAGATGTCCCCAGCCGATACACAGGCAAGCAGTACATGGCCACCGGATCAGACCGGACCCCCTCCACAAGGGAGAGTGGGACATAGGAGAAAAAGAAAAGAAACGGCAGATCAACTGGTCTAAAAAGGGAGTCTATTTAAAGGCTAGAGTATACAAATGAGTTTTAAGGTGAGACTTAAATGCTTCTACTGAGGTGGCATCTCGAACTGTTACCGGGAGGGCATTCCAGAGTACTGGAGCCCGAAATGAAAACACTCTATAGCCCGCAGACTTTTTTTGGGCTTTGGGAATCACTAATAAGCCGGAGTCCTTTGAACGCAGATTTCTTGCCGGGACATATGGTACAATACAATCGGCAAGATAGGATGGAGCTAGACCGTGTAGTATTTTATACGTAAGTAGTAAAACCTTAAAGTCACATCTTAAGTGCACAGGAAGCCAGTGCAGGTGAGCCAGTACAGGCGTAATGTGATCAAACTTTCTTGTTCTTGTCAAAAGTCTAGCAGCCGCATTTTGTACCAACTGTAATCTTTTAATGCTAGACATAGGGAGACCCCAAAATAATACGTTACAGTAATCGAGGCGAGACGTAACAAACGCATGGATAATGATCTCAGCGTCTTTAGTAGACAGAATGGAGCGAATTTTAGCGATATTACGGAGATGAAAGAAGGCCGTTTTAGTAACGCTTTTAATGTGCGCCTCAAAGGAGAGAGTTGGGTCAAAGATAATACCCAGATTCTTTACCGTGTCGCCTTGTTTAATTGTTTGGTTGTCAAATGTTAGAGTTGTATTATTAAATCGAGGTCGGTGTCTAGCAGGACCGATAATCAGCATTTCCGTTTTTTTGGCGTTGAGTTGCAAAAAGTTAGCGGACATCCATTGTTTAATTTCATTAAGACACGCCTCCAGCTGACTACAATCCGGCGTGTTGATCAGCTTTAGGGGCATGTAGAGTTGGGTGTCATCAGCATAACAGTGCAAGCTAACACCGTATTTGCGTATGATGTCACCTAGCGGCAGCATGTAGATGCTGAAGAGTGCAGGGCTAAGGACCGAACCCTGGGGAACTCCACACGTTACCTTAGATGTCCCACTGGGTGTGAGTTTTCCTTGCCCTTATGTGGGCCTACCGAGGATGTCGTAGTGGTTTGTGCAGCCCTTTGAGACACTAGTGATTTAGGGCTATATAAGTAAACATTGATTGATTGATTGATAATGTAGTCCGAGGTCACATTGTTATGGGAGACGTCCTGCATCCTATCAGTAAGATAAGAGTTAAACCAAGACAGGGCTAAGTCTGACATACCAATTCGTGTTTTGATACGTTCTAATAAAATATTATGATCGACGGTATCGAAAGCAGCCCTAAAATCGAGGAGCAGCAACATAGATGACGCATCAGAATCCATCGTTAGCAATAGATCATTAGTCATTTTTGCGAGGGCTGTCTCCGTAGAGTGATTTGCCCTGAAACCGGATTGAAAGGTTTCACATAGATTGTTAGACGCTAAGTGTTCATTTAACTGCTCTGCAACAATTTTTTCGAGGATTTTTGAAATAAAGGGAAGGTGAGACACCGGTCGGTAGTTTACCATGAGGTCAGGATCGAGGTTAGGACTTTTAAGAAGAGGATGAATAACCGCTTTTTTGAATGCTAGGGGAACAGTGCCCGAGGAAAGTGATAAGTTTATAATATTTAGCACTGATGGACCTAATAATACAAAGAGCTCCTTGATCAGTTTCCCAGGAAGAGGGTCAAGTAAACATGTTGTTTGTTTTATTCCATTTACACGTTGTAACAATTCCTCTAATGTTATTTCCTCAAAACGAGAGAAACTATTTTGGAGGGCAGTATCCGCCGTATATACAATCGTATCTGTGTTAATAGAACCCCGTTGTAGCTGGGACGCATTGTCTTTAATCTCCTTTCTAATGACTTCAATTTTCTTACTAAAGAATTGCATGAAGTCATCTGCTGAGTGGGTGGAGCTACTGGAAGGGGTCCCTTGTTGGGTTAGCGATGCTACCGTACTAAACAAAAATTTAGGATCGTTTTTATTACGGTGGATGAGATTTGAGTAATATTTAGCTTTAGCTAAGGTAAGCATGCATTTATGGGTTATTAAACCATCACTCCATGATTGATGGTGCACCTCAAGTTTAGTCGTGCGCCATTTGCGTTCCAGCTTTCTACATAATAATTTCTGAGCTCTAGTTTCTTCTGTAAACCACGGGGTACACTTTTTTGGAGCCTTTTTTAACTTTGGCGGTGCTATGTTATCAATGGTTTCGCGCAGGTCGTCGTTAAAGTTGTTAGTGAGGTTATCAATAGAGCCCACATATTTTGGGAATGGTGCCATTACCGAGGGCAGTAGGTCAGGCAGAGTTTTCGTTGTGGCCGTATTAATGTTGCGGCTGCTATAGCAGTTATTATTATTATTAGTTTGACGAACATGCGTCTGAACCTCGAATTTTATAAGGTGAACTTTGAATTTTATAAGGTGACACGGGTGTCATCTCTGTGTCATCGCTATAGTTGTTGTGGCAAAAGTGACAATTTTGTCATCTGTCTGTCATCGCTGTAGTTGTTGTAGCAAAGGAATGTGCATGTCATCGCTATAAATGTTGTGGCAAAAGTGACATGTCTGTCATTGCTGTAGTTGTTGTGGCAAAGGTGACGCATGTGTGTTTTCTGAGTGTCATTGATATAGTTGTTGTAGCAAAGGAATGTGCATGTCATCGCTATAAATGTTGTGGCAAAAGTGACATGTCTGTCATTGCTGTAGTTGTTGTGGCAAAGGTGACACGTGTGTATTCTGAGTGTCATTGATATAGTTGTGGCAAAGGTGACGCATGTGTGTTTTCTGCATGTCATCGCTATAGTTGTTGTGGCAAAGGTGACGCATGTGTGTTTTCTGAGTGTCATTGCTATAGTTGTTGTGGCAAAGGTGACACGTGTGTTTTCTGAGTGTCAATGATATAGTTGTTGTGGCAAAGGTGACGTATGTGTGTTTTCTGAGTGTCAATAATATTGTTATTGTAGCAAAGGTGACACGTGTGTGTATTCTAAGTCCATCCATCCATCCATTTTCTACCGCTTATTCCCTTTTGGGGTCGCGGGGGGCGCTGGCGCCTATCTCAGCATCATTGATATAGTTGTTGTGGCAAAGTTGACGCATATGTGTTTTCTGAGTGTCTCTGCTATAGTTGTTGTGGCAAAGGTGGCAAGTTTGTCATCCGTCTGTCATCGCATGTGTGTTTTCTGAGTGTAGTAATATTGTTATTGTGGTAAAGGTGACACATGTGTGTATTCTGAGTGTCATTGCTTTTGTTGTTGTGGCAAAGGTGACAAGTTTGTCATCTGTCTGTCATCGCTGTAGTTGTTGTGGCAAAGGGTGTGCGTGTCATCGCTATAATTTTTGTGGCAAAGGTGGCACGTTTGTCATCCGTCTGTCATCGCTGTAGTTGTTGTGGCAAAGGTGACGCATGTGTGATTTCTGAGTGTCATAGATACAGTTGTTGTGGCAAAGGTGGCACATTTGTCATCCGTCTGTCATCGCTGTAGTTGTTGTGGCAAAGGTGACGCATGTGTGATTTCTGAGTGTCATAGATACAGTTGTTGTGGCAAAGGTGACAAGTTTGTCATCCGTCTGTCATCGCTATAAATGTTGTGGCAAAAGTGACATGTCTGTCATTGCTGTAGTTGTTGTGGCAAAGGTGACGCATGTGTGTTTTCTGAGTGTCATTGATATAGTTGTTGTAGCAAAGGAATGTGCATGTCATCGCTATAAATGTTGTGGCAAAAGTGACATGTCTGTCATTGCTGTAGTTGTTGTGGCAAAGGTGACACGTGTGTATTCTGAGTGTCATTGATATAGTTGTGGCAAAGGTGACGCATGTGTGTTTTCTGCATGTCATCGCTATAGTTGTTGTGGCAAAGGTGACGCATGTGTGTTTTCTGAGTGTCATTGCTATAGTTGTTGTGGCAAAGGTGACACGTGTGTTTTCTGAGTGTCAATGATATAGTTGTTGTGGCAAAGGTGACGTATGTGTGTTTTCTGAGTGTCAATAATATTGTTATTGTAGCAAAGGTGACACGTGTGTGTATTCTGAGTCCATCCATCCATCCATTTTCTACCGCTTATTCCCTTTTGGGGTCGCGGGGGGCGCTGGCGCCTATCTCAGCGTCATTGATATAGTTGTTGTGGCAAAGTTGACGCATGTGTGTTTTCTGAGTGTCTCTGCTATAGTTGTTGTGGCAAAGGTGGCAAGTTTGTCATCCGTCTGTCATCGCATGTGTGTTTTCTGAGTGTAGTAATATTGTTATTGTGGTAAAGGTGACACATGTGTGTATTCTGAGTGTCATTGCTTTAGTTGTTGTGGCAAAGGTGACAAGTTTGTCATCTGTCTGTCATCGCTGTAGTTGTTGTGGCAAAGGGTGTGCGTTTCATCGCTATAATTTTTGTGGCAAAGGTGGCACGTTTGTCATCCGTCTGTCATCGCTGTAGTTGTTGTGGCAAAGGTGACGCATGTGTGATTTCTGAGTTTCATAGATACAGTTGTTGTGGCAAAGGTGACAAGTTTGTCATCCGTCTGTCATCGCTGTAGTTGTTGTGGCAAAGGTGACGCATGTGTGTTTTTTACGTGTCATCGCTATAGTTGTTGTGGCAAAGGTGGCGCATATGTGTTCTCTGAGTGTCATTGCTATAGTTGTTGTGGCAAAGGTGACAAGTTTGACATCTGTCTGTCAACGCTGTAGTTGTTGTGGCAAAGTTGACGCATGTGTGTTTTCGGAGTGTCATTGCTTTAGTTGTTGTGGCAAAGGTGAGAAGTTTGTCATCTGTCCGTCATCGCTGTAGTTGTTGTGGCAAAGTTGACGCATGTGTGTTCTCTGAGTGTCATCGCTTTAGTTGTGGCAAAGGAGACACGTGTGTTTTCTGAGTGTCATTGATATAATTGTTGTGGCAAAGGTGACACATGTGTGTTCTCTGAGTGTCATTCCTATAGTTGTTGTGGCAAAGGTGACAAGTTTGACATCTGTCTGTCAACGCTGTAGTTGTTGTGGCAAAGTTGACGCATGTGTGTTTTCGGAGTGTCATTGCTTTAGTTGTTGTGGCAAAGGTGAGAAGTTTGTCATCTGTCTGTCATCGCTGTAGTTGTTGTGGGTGTAGTTGTGTGTTCTCTGAGTGTCATCGCTTTAGTTGTGGCAAAGGAGACAGGTGTGTTTTCTGAGTGTCATTGATATAATTGTTGTGGCAAAGGTGACACATGTGTGTTCTCTGAGTGTCATTGCTATAGTTGTTGTGGCAAAGGTGACAAGTTTGTCATCTGTGTGTCATTGCTGTAGTTGTTGTGGAAAAGGGTCTGCGTGTCATCGCTATAATTGTTGTGGCAAAGGTGACACTTGTGTCATCCATCTGTCATCGCTGTAGTTGTTGTGGCAAAGGTGACGCATGTGTGATGTCTGAGTGTCAAAGATATAGTTGTTGTGGCAAAGGTGACAAGTTTGTTATCCGTCTGTCATCGCTGTAGTTGTTGTGGCAAAGGTGACGCATGTGTGTTTTCTGCGTGTCATCGCTATAGTTGTTGTGGCAAAGGTGACGCATGTGTGTTTTCCACGTGTCATCGCTATAGTTGTTGTGGCAAAGGTGGCGCATGTGTGTTTTCCACGTGTCATCGCTATAGTTGTTGTGGTAAAGGTGGCGCATATGTGTTCTCCGAGTGTCATTGCTATAGTTGTTGTGGCAAAGGTGACAAGTTTGACATCTGTCTGTCATCGCTGTAGTTGTTGTGGCAAAGGTGACGCATGTGTGTTTTCTGCGTGTCATCGCTATAGTTGTTGTGGCAAAGGTGACGCATGTGTGTTTTCTACGTGTCATCGCTATAGTTGTTGTGGCAAAGGTGACAAGTTTGACATCTGTCTGTCATCGCTGTAGTTGTTGTGGCAAAGGTGACGCATGTGTGTTTTCTGCGTGTCATCGCTATAGTTGTTGTGGCAAAGGTGACGCATGTGTGTTTTGTACGTGTCATCGCTATAGTTGTTGTGGCAAAGGTGGCGCATATGTGTTCTCTGAGTGTCATTGCTATAGTTGTTGTGGCAAAGGTGAGAAGTTTGTCATCTGTCTGTCATCGCTGTAGTTTTTGTGGCAAAGGTGACGCATGTGTGTTCTCTGAGTGTCATCGCTTTAGTTGTGGCAAAGGAGACACGTGTTTTTTCTGAGTGTCATTGATATAATTGTTGTGGCAAAGGTGACAAATGTGTGTTCTCTGAGTGTCATTGCTATAGTTGTTGTGGCAAAGGTGACAAGTTTGACATCTGTCTGTCAACGCTGTAGTTGTTGTGGCAAAGTTGACGCATGTGTGTTTTCGGAGTGTCATTGCTTTAGTTGTTGTGGCAAAGGTGAGAAGTTTGTCATCTGTCTGTCATCGCTGTAGTTGTTGTGGCAGAGGTGACGCATGTGTGTTCTCTGAGTGTCATCGCTTTAGTTGTGGCAAAGGAGACAGGTGTGTTTTCTGAGTGTCATTGATATAATTGTTGTGGCAAAGGTGACACGTGTGTTCTCTGAGTGTCATTGCTATAGTTGTTGTGGCAAAAGTGACAAGTTTGTCATCTGTGTGTCATTGCTGTAGTTGTTGTGGAAAAGGGTCTGCGTGTCATCGCTATAATTGTTGTGGCAAAGGTGACACTTTTGTCATCCGTCTGTCATCGCTGTAGTTGTTGTGGCAAAGGTGACGCATGTGTGATTTCTGAGTATCATAGATATAGTTGTTGTGGCAAAGGTGACGCATGTGTGTTTTCCACGTGTCATCGCTATAGTTGTTGTGGCAAAGGTGGCGCATATGTGTTCTCTGAGTGTCATTGCTATAGTTGTTGTGGCAAAGGTGACAAGTTTGACATCTGTCTGTCATCGCTGTAGTTGTTGTGGCAAAGGTGACGCATGTGTGTTTTCTGCGTGTCATCGCTATAGTTGTTGTGGCAAAGGTGACGCATGTGTGTTTTCTACGTGTCATCGCTATAGTTGTTGTGGCAAAGGTGGCGCATATGTGTTCTCTGAGTGTCATTGCTATAGTTGTTGTGGCAAAGGTGAGAAGTTTGTCATCTGTCTGTCATCGCTGTAGTTGTTGTGGCAAAGGTGACGCATGTGTGTTCTCTGAGTGTCATCGCTTTAGTTGTGGCAAAGGAGACACGTGTGTTTTCTGAGTGTCATTGATATAATTGTTGTGGCAAAGGTGACACGTGTGTTCTCTGAGTGTCATTGCCATAGTTGTTGTGGCAAAGGTGACAAGTTTGTCATCTGTGTGTCATTGCTGTAGTTGTGGCAAAGGGTATGCGTGTTTTCGCTATAATTGTTGTAGCAAAGGTGACACGTTTATCATCCGTCTGTCATCGCTGTAGTTGTTGTGGCAAAGGTGACACATGTGTGTTTTCTGAGTGTCATTGATATAGTTGTTGTGGAAAATGTGTAACACTTGTCATCTGTGTGTCATCGCTATAGCTGTTGTGGCAAAGGTGAAGCGTGTGTGTTTTCTGAGTGTCATTGCTATAGATGTTGAGGCAGAGGTGACACATCTGTCATCTGAGCGTCATTGATGTAGTTGTTGTGGCAAAGGTGACATGGGTGTCATCTCTGTGTCATCGCTATAGTTGTTGTGGCAAAAGTGACAATTTTGTCATCTGTCTGTCATCGCTATAATTGTTGTGGCAAAGGTGACACGTCTGTCATCGCTGTAGTTGTTGTGGCAAAGGTGACGCATGTGTGTTTTCTGAGTGTCATTGATGTAGTTGTTGTGGCAAAGGTGACACGTGTGTATTCTGAGTGTCATTGATATAGTTGTTGTGGCAAAGGTGACGCATGTCTGTTTTCTGCGTGTCATTGCTATAGTTGTTGTGGCAAAGGTGACACATGTGTGTCTTCTGAGTGTCAATGATATAGTTGTTGTGGCAAAGGTGACACGTGTGTATTCTGAGTCCATCCATTTCCTACCTCTTATGTCATTGATATAGTTGTGGCAAAGGTCACAAGTTTGCCATCCGTCTGTCATCGTTGTAATTGTTGTGGCAAAAGTGACAAGTCTGTCACACACACACACACACACACACACAAATAAAGGTGTCATCTCTGTGTCATCGCTATAGTTGTTGTGGCAAAAGTGACAATTTTGTCATCCGTCTGTCATCGCTATAATTGTTTTGGCAAAGGTGACACGTCTGTCATCGCTGTAGTTGTTGTGGCAAAGGTGACACATGTGTGTCTTCTGAGTGTCAATGATATAGTTGTTGTGGCAAAGGTGACACGTGTGTATTCTGAGTCCATCCATTTCCTACCGCTTATGTCATTGATATAGTTGTGGTGGCAAAGGTCACAAGTTTGTCATCCGTCTGTCATCGTTGTAATTGTTGTGGCAAAGGTGACACGTCTGTCACACACACACACACACACACACACACACACACACACACACACACACACACACACACACACACACACACACGCACACACACGCACACACACAGGTTAGAAATAAAGGTGCACCTGACACGGGGCAAAGTGGATGATGATGCAATAAGAGGAGTAGGTTGCCATAGTGACCAGCACAATGAAGGTGGTGAAGATGTCATCAGGAAGTTATTCTAGTAAGTGTACTAAAACACGACATCTACTAAACTTGTGAGCAGAGGATTGTGTGGCCTTAGTGAGCGGAGTGAGGAGTGAGGAGTGATGTGTCTTCATAGTGTACGCAGATCATAAGGAGGGGATGCAAATATAATCATTTAGCACATGGAGTGTGATTCATCAAGACTGCAACTGTTCTGAGACCTCATTTAACACGTCTGGAATTCTAGGATTGTTGTGGAAGAATGGAAAAAGTTGTGTGGCGAATACAAAAAAAGTGCGACAACAGGTATTTTTTGTTGTAAATTATGGATTTATTTTTAATGCGAAACAAGTTTTTTGAGCAAATTAGAGGCATTTTGTAGAAAATGTTATATATTTTTGGTGAAAATGTAAATATGTCGTGTAATTAAATGTAACCTTTTGCATCAAATTATAGAATTGTCTCAGCAAATTAAAGAATGTTTGTGTTTTTTGTTGGGGTTATTTGCAACTTATATATATATATATATATATATATATATATATATATATATAAATATATATATATATATAGTTGGCGAAATACCAAAATTGCAGCAAATGATACAATTTTTTTTTTTTTTCAATAATTTTGCGACAAATTAAATGTAAACGTAGTGTGATTTATCAAGACTACAACTGTTCTGAGACATTGAGCACGTCTGAAGTTATAGTATTGTTGTGGTGAAATAAAACATTGTGTGGCAAATAAATACACATAAAAAAATGTGACCAAATTAAATTTGTGCATTTCTTTTTAAGGCGAAACTATTTTTGAAACAAATTATAGACATTTTGTGAAAAATTTAATAACTTTTTTGACAATTTAATGTTTTTTGTTTTGTTTTTTGTAACAATATAAATGTATTTAAATGGAATTATAGAATTGTCTCAGCAAGTTAAAGAATTGTTGTGTTTTTTGTTGTTTTTTTTTGCAATTTATACAAATATATTGTTGCTAAAATACCAAAATGGCAGCAAATGATACAAAATTTTGTAGAAAAAATTCTAAATTTTGCGACAAATTAAATGTTTTGTGGAAAAATATATCTATTTTATTCAATTGTTCAGTCAAATTAAATGATTATGCGTCAAATAGGAAAAGGAAATTGTGTAACGAAGTTTATTTTTTGTTGCAAATTGTTTTTGGCAAAATAAAAGTTATTTTAGCAAATTATATAACATTTTGTGGGAAATTGTGTAATTTTTTAGACAAAAATAAATGTTTTGTTGTAAATTGTAATTCTTTCAGGCAAAATATTTGAAAAATTCAGCTGAATTCTTTTTTTTTAGTAATACAATTTTGGAACAAATAGTAGAAATTTTGTGGAAAATGTTATAATTTTTGGAATGAATTAAATGTTTTTGTGGCAAAATGTATCTATTTTATACAACTGTTTGGGCAAATTAAATGAGTTTTTGTTAAATATAAAAGGAAATTGTGTGACAAAATGTATGTTTTGTCGCAAATTGTATATGTTTTTGGGACAAATATTTTTTTTTTAGCAATATATACAACATTTTGTGGGAAATTGTATAAATGTTGTGACACATATTTTTTTGCAAATTGTAATTTTTGTTGTAAAATTTTGATAAGATGCAAATATAACCATTTAGCACACGTAGTGTGATTTATCAAGACTACAACTGTTCTCAGACATTGAGCACGTCTGAAATTTTAGAATTGTTGTGGTGAAATAAAACATTGTGTAGCAAATAGATAAACATAAAAAAATGTGACCGAATGAAATTTTTGTGGAAAAATATATATCTATTTTATACAAATGTTCGGGCAAATTAAATGATTTTGCGTCAAATAAGAAAAGGAAATTGTGTGATTAAATTTATTTTTTGTTCCATATTGTACATGTTTTTGGCAAAATAAAAGTTATTTTTGCAAATTATATAACATTTTGTGGGAAATTGTATAATTTTTGCGACCAATTAAATATTGTTGACACATATTTTGTTGCAAATCTTAATTTTGTTGTAAAATTTTGATAAGATGCAAATATAACCATTTAGCACACGTAGTGTGATTTATCCAAACTACAACTGTTCTGAGTCTTTAAGCACGTCTGAAATTATAGAATTGTTGTGGTGAAATAAAACATTGTGTAGCAAATAAATTAAAATAAAAAATGTGACCAAATTAAATTTTTGTGGAAAATTATATCTATTTTATACAAATGTTAGGGCAAATTAAATGATTTTGCGTCAAATAAGAAAAGGAAATTGTGTGACTAAATGTTTTTGGGAAATTTTGTCATTTTTGAGACAAAAATACATTTTTTGTTGCAAATTGTAATTATTTCAGGCAAAATATTTGAAAAATTCAGCTGATTTTTTTTTTTTTTTTTGCAATAAAATTTTGAAACAACTTGTAGAAATTTTGTGGAAAATGTTATAATTTTTTGTGACGAATTAAATGTTTTCATGGCAAAATATATCTATTTTATACAATTTTTGAGGCAAATTAAATTATTTTGCGTCAAATAAGAAAAGGAAATTGTGTGACTAAATTTATTTTTTGTTGCAAATTGTACATGTTTTTTGACAAAATAACATTTTTGTAGCAAATTATAAAACATTTTTGGGGAAATTGTATAATTTTTGCGACAAATTAAATATTGTTGGGACACATATTTTGTTGCAAATTGTAATTTTTGTTGTAAAATGTTGATAAGATGCAAATACAACCATTTAGCACACGTAGTGTGATTTATCAAGACTACAACTGTTCTGAGACTTTGAGCACGTCTGAAATTACAGAATTGTTGTGGTCAAATAAAACATTGTGTGGCAAATAAATAAAAATAAAAAAATGTGACCAAATTAAATTTGTGTATTTATTTTTTAAGGCAAAACAATTTTTTGAACACATTATAAAAATGTTGTGGAAAACTGTATAACTTTTATGACAATTTAATGTATTTTTTTTGTAACAATATATATCTATTTAAATTTAATTATATAATGGTTTTGGTAAAATTAAAAACAAAATAACTTTCAGAGCTGAAAAGAGCAGAATAGAAAACGTTGTGTTTGTTTTTCCGAGTGTGAAGATAACACATTTTTGGCACGTGCTCATTTGCTACTTCAGACACTTTGAGAGTGTGTTGAAGACACACACACACACACACACACACACACACACACACACACACACACACACACACACACACACACGCACACACACACGCACGCACGCACGCACGCACGCACACACACACACACATAGGGCGGCATAGCTCGGTTGGTAGAGTGGCCGTGCCAGCAACTCAAAGGGTTGCAGGTTCGATTCCCGCTTCCGCCATCCTAGTCACTGCCGTTGTGTCCTTGGGCAAGACACTTTACCCACCTGCTCCCAGTGCCACCCACACTGGTTTAAATGTAACTTAGATATTGGGTTTCACTATGTAAAGCGCTTTGAGTCACTAGAGAAAAAGCGCTATATAAATATAATTCACTTCACTTCACACACTCACACTCACACACACTCACTCTCTTTTGCAGGTGACAAGAGCGATCTCAGCCTCCGTTCTCACAAAGGTGAAGTTTGCAAAGAAAAAAAGAACAAAGTGCGACTGAATTGTGCGACTAAAGTGTGAGTCTCCAGGCTGTGGATTGTTGTGTCTTTTGCCCGTGACATAATTCGTAATGTCGTACACATAATTGTGGTATCAAACGTGATTTGTTTTTCTTGTCATCTTAAAGAAGAATGAACAGTGAAGAAGAAAGACCTACTGCCTGATCTACTGAAAGTTTGCGTGTGCTGAAACACGTGCAAACGCCATAGCACACACAAATAAGATCTACTAAACTCGGGAGCAGAGGATTGTGTCGCTTTAGTGAGTACAATAAGAAGTGCAATGGGAAGAGAACATGCAAACAGGAAAATTTAGCACGCGCAGTGCGATTAATCAAAACTGCAACTCTTCTGGAAGTCTATTTAGCACATGTGAAATCATAGGATTATTATGGAAAGCAGATGTTAAATTGTGTGTGTGGTGTGCAATTATTTGGTTGCAAATTAAATATGTTTCTGGCACAAAAAAATTTTTGGGACGAATTCTTAAAAGTTTGCAGCAAATTTTATAATTTTTGTGACGAATTCAATGTTTTTTTGTGACAAAAAATACTTTTGGCAAATTCAATGACTTTTGTCTTGAATAAAAAATAAATTGTGTGACAAATTTGTTTTTTGTTTTTTTGTTGAAAATTATGTAAATAATTGGCAAAATACTTTTTTATTTTTTTATTTTTAGGAAAATTGTTTAAATTTAGTGACAATTTGGGGTTGAAAAAAAATACAATTCTGGTTGCAAATTGTATTTTGTGGCAAAATAAAAAAGTTAGTTGCAAATTCAAAAGGTTTTTGTAGCAAATATTATTTTTTAATTGCAAAAATATTTTGGGGGGAGATATTTATCAAGACTAGAATTGTTTTGCAACTTTATTTAGCACATAAATATTTTTTTGCCAAATAAAATTGAGTGACAAAATTAATTATTTTTTTTTGCAAGTTATATATATTATTGGCAAAATACTTCTTTTTTTAATTTAAAAACATTTTTATGAAAATTGTATACATTTTGTGACAAATTGGGGTTGAAAAAGGACATTTTTGGTTGCAAATTGTAATTTTGTGGCAAAATAAAAATGTTAGTTGCAAATTCAAAAGGTTTTTGTAGCAAGTATCATTTTTATTGCAAAAATGTTTTGGGGGGAGATATTTATCAAGACTAGAATTGTTTTGCAACTTTATTTAGCACAGAAATATTTTTTTGCCAAATAAAATTGACAAAATGTATTTTTTTTGTTGCAAATAGTTTTGGAGCAGATGATAGAAAATTTATGGAGAAATTATCCGATTTTTGTGACGAATTAAATGTTTTTTTGTGACAAAATGTATCTATTTCCAGCAAATTATAGAATTGTTTTGGCAAATTATATGTTTTTCGTGTTAAATTAAAAAAAAAATTGTGTGACAAAATGTAATTTTTGGTCAGAAATGATTTACAGGTTTGGCAAAATAAATTCTTTGTAGAAATGTAAAGACATTTTGAGGAAAATTGGGTAGATTTTTTGACAATTACATTTTTTGCGTGACAAAATACAATTTATTTGTTGCAAATTGTAATTTTGTGGCATAATAAGAAAGTTAGTAGAAAAGTCAGAATTGTTTTTGTAGCAAGTAAAATAATTTGTATTGCAAAAATATTTTGGGGGGCAAAGATATATCAAGACTACGACTGTCGACTGTGAAAATATAAAAATGTTTATGTAAAATAACAAAATAGTGAGGCAAATGTATTTTTTTGTTGCAAATTATACATTTAATTTGGCCAGAAATATTTACAGAACAAGTCATAGAAATTTTATGGAAAATGTCATAAATAGGTGAACATTTAATTTTTTATCACAAAATATTTGTATTCACATTAAATGATATATTGTATTGCAAAATTATTTTAAGGGAAATATGTTAAATTTTAATGTAAAAACTGTGCTGATCATCAGGAGATGAGGAAAACATAACTATTCAGCACACGCAGTGTGATTTATCAAGAGTACAACTGTTCTGGAAACACGTTTTTCACGTCTGGAATCGTAGAATTAAAAAAGTTAGAAGTCTTTTGTGTAAAATAGATATGAAATTGTGGGAGGGGGGGATACATTTGTTTTGCAAATTATAGATTTTGTTGGCAAAATAAAAAGATTAAGAAATTATAGAAATTTTGGGGATATTGTATTATTTTTGTGGCGAATTAAATGTTTTTGTGAAAAAAATATATCTATTTTCATCAAATTAAAAATTCTGTGGCAAATTAAAGTTTTTATATAATAAATAACAATAAATTGTGCCACAAAATGTTGTCACAAATTATGTATTTGATTTGGAAAAATAAGAGTTTTGTAGCACTTTGGTGAAAATTGTAATAATTTTGGTGACAAATTTTTAAAAATTGTGACAAAATGTATGTTTTGCTGCAAAGTGAATTTTTTTTCTAAAATAAAAAAGTTAGTTGCAAATACAGGTGTTTTTTTTTTAGCAAATTATATATTTTCTTGGCAAAACATTATTATGTCAGAAATTATGTAAATTTTGGGGAAATTGCTATATGTGTGGCAAATTAAATGTTTTTTGTGACAAAATATTTCTATCTGGCAGTTAGTGCCAGAGATTTTAGCACTAAAAATATTTCTAAAAGTCGTTTACGTTAGCAGAACTCCATGTGAAAGGTCCATAGTCAGCATTCTAGCAATTATAAACATGGCAAAAGGCCACAGGTAGGAGCAGAATGCAGTAAATGAGTGTCTCCATGGTAATGCACGGAAAAACCTTATCTAAATAAGGTGGTCTGCACCAGTCATTAATTGCAATTACAGTCTTAGAAAATCGCACATAATAGAACACACATTTTCTGAGCAGATCAGGAGCTAAATACGTCTTTTGTAATGAAATAATGAAACTACTTTCAAAATAAGAGCGCAAACCGACACCTCTCACTTTCTGTATTTGAGTCGAGAAAACATTGTCGGTGTTTAATGGCGTGATTAATTTATGAAATGATCGTGTAGTTTGCC
>NC_084611.1:44242817-44382817 GCF_033978795.1 Nerophis ophidion | reverse complement strand
CATGTCTTTGGAGGTGGGAGGAAGCCGGAGTACCCGGAGGGAACCCACGCATTCACGGGGAGAACATGCAAACTCCACACAGAAAGATCCCGAGCCCGGATTTGAACCCAGGACTGCAGGACCTTCGTATTGTGAGGCAGACGCACTAACCCCTCTCCCACCGTGAAGCCGGATTTGAACTTGATAGTTTATATACTCAGTCACAGGTAAAGACACCCCACCCCCCCCACCACCCACACACACACACACACACACTACAACTTTTAAAGGCAACTTTTGAACGGATGAAGTGGTTCATCTCACTCGTAAAAGATCTTTGGCGGACACACACACTTCACTCAACTTGAAAGCAAAAATGGACGCCCAAATATCACCTTAACGTGTGTGTGTACGTAATGACTAGTTTTCAAGTGTCACCTGAATTATTCACCAGCTCCTTTTGACCAGCAGGCAGTTTGCCTTATGCCATTTCTCTGTGCTACTCATGTCCTACATGAACGTGTGTGTGTTTGTGTGTGTGTGTGTGTGTGTGTGTGTGTGTGTGTGTGTGTGTGTTAAGATGGGGTTTTGAAACCGTACAGTGTGTGAGCTGCTTTAATTGTGCAGAATGACAGATCTATTACAGCGAGAGGGTGTTATTACCAACATCAAGCAGCCTCTCACACTCACACACACACAATGTAATCTTTAATAACCCAGCATAAATGTGTGTGTGTGTGTGTGTATGTGTGTGTGTGTGTGTGTGTGTGCGTGCGTGCGTGTGCGTGAGTGTGCGTGCGTGTGTGCGTGCGTGCGTGTGTATGTGTGTGTGTGGTTATGGAGGCGTAATAAATCTGCCACTCATCTTTCAAGGCACACACTAATGTGACTTTTAAAACGCCGACATCTTTTACACGCACGCACGCGCACACACACACACAGATAAGTACAGTAAGTGTACACTTATTACTTCCCATTGTTTTGTTCATTAACATAATCCCACTGGGAGGAATAATAAAATGCTATTATTGGTATTATTAATACTATTATTATTGGGATTATTATTTTTATTATTATCATTATTATTCAACATTATACTATATTGATTTTGATTTATTATTTTGATTTTTTTATCGTATTAATTGTATTATTATTTCATTGGTTATTGTTTATGATTTTATGATTATTATTTTAAATGATTTATCATATTTCAATTGTTATTTTGATGTACTTATTATTTCGTTTAATATTTTATTTTTTTAATTCAGATTTTTATTAATATTATTATTATTATTTTGATAAATGTATCATTTTCATATTGTTTTTCTAAAAACATTATTGTATTAATTATCATTCTTATTAGTAATAATATAATATTTAAATTTATTATCATATTCTTTTTAGAAATAGTATTATCATTATCATAATTATTTGTTAAATCATTAAAATCATTATTATTTTAATCATTATTATGTTTTTAATTGTTATTTTGATGTACTTATTATTTTTATAATGTTTCAAAACATTTAATTGTTATTGATATTATTATGTTATTATTATTATTATTATTAATGTTATTATTATTATTATGATTAATTTATCATGTTCATATTGTTTTTCTAAAAACATTTAATTGAACTAATTATTATAATTCTTATTATTAATACTATTATTTTTATTTATTTTCATATTCTTTTTAGAAATAGTATTATCATCATGATAATTATTTGTTAAATCATTAAAATCATTATTATTTTCATTTTAAATATTACAATTATTAGTATTATTATTATTATTATTGTCAATGCTTCATTGATAACAAACAGATCCTTAGGCAAATGTATATTTACATATTCCAGCACAGCGCATTAAACACGTTGAAGCTGAGTGTCCATTGACTTCACCGGGGGAGCAGAGAGTGGGCCGTTCCACTGCCGACAAACGAGACAGTCATTGGATAAATGCTCAGTTTTGTCCCGCCCATAGACTCACCACGTCTCAGGAAGTGAACGAGAAAACTGATAGCGATGCTACGGTATGTTGAAGACGCTTTGATGTTTAGATGAAGAGACGATAACAATCAAAAACCCAAATAATGACAAATATGGCAACGTGCTAAAATGTCAACAATTTTTTAAAAAAAATGAAGACGTTGAGAGAGGGATAAGGAAATATCCAGATTGGCAAAGATAGCAAAATATGAGTATGCACACATGTTCACACAAAAAGATACAAAGATGCTAAAATGTAAAAATGCTGTGATGATCAAATGTCAATATACTAAGATGCTACAATGCTCAGGTATTAGACTATAAATATGCTAATATGACAAAACGCTAATATGCTCTGATGCTAAAAGGTAAAGATGCTAAGGTTTGAAAGTGTATACAAACTAGGTTGTTAAAATGCTAAGATGCTAAATGTTATGATGTTGAGAAGCAAAAATGTAAATAATTTTAAGATGTTGAAATGCTACGATGACAAATGCTAAAATATTACTATGCTACAATGTAAAGACTGTGATTTTCTAAAATGTAAAATTACTATGTTAAAATGCTAAGATGCTAAAATGTTATGATGACGAAAAGATAAAATCTAAATTAACTAAGACGTTGAAATGCTAAAATGTTACGATGTTTAGAAGCTAAAAATGTAAATAAATTAAGATGTTGAATACTAAGATTCTAAAATTTTATGATACTAAAAGTCTAAAATGTAAATAAACTAAATTTTAGGAAGCTAAATGATAAAATGCTAAGATGCTTAAATGGTACAGTGCTAAAATGTAAAGATGCTAAAATGTAAAGATACGAAAAATGATGTCATGTTTAAGATCTCTAGGTATTAAAATGTTTAACTGCTTTAATGGAAAGATGTTAAGATACCAACATGCTAAGATATTATAATTCTAAAATACTAAGATGTTAAAATGTAAAGATATTAAAATGTTAATAAGAAGATACTAAGATGCTCAAATGTTCAGATGTCGAGATTAAGATCTTAAAATGTTAAGATGCCAAAATGCAAATCTTTTAAGATTCTAAGACACTAAGATGCTAAAAATACAAAATGCTAGGATGTTAAAATGTTAAGATGCTACAATGTAAAGATGCCAATATGCTAAAATGTAAAGATATTAAGGTGATAAAATTCTAAGATGTTTAATTGCTGAAATGCTGAAATGCTGAAATGTTAAAATGCTAAAATACCAATATGCTAAGATGTTTAAAATCTAAAGATACTAAGATGTAAAAATGCTAAAATGTTAAAATTTTGAGAAGCTAAAATGCTAAGATACTATTACGGTAAGATAATAAAATGCTTAGATGTTAAAATGTGTAAAGATACTATGATGCAACTATCACAAAATGTAAAGATAATAAGATGCAAACATTTTAAGATGTTTAGGTAATGCTAATGCTAAGATGCTAATATGAAAATATTCTAAAATGCCAAGATGCTATGTTAAAATTCTAAAATACGAAAATGTAAAGATAATAAGATGCTGAAATTTAAAGATGTTTAGGTGCCAAAATGCTAATATGCTATGTTAAAATTCTAAATGCTAAAATTCAAAGATACAAGAATTCTGAAATTTTAAGATTATAGGTGTTTAGATGCTAATATGGAACTATGCGGGCTTCACGGTGGGAGAGGGGTTAGTGCGTCTGCCTCACAAAACGAAGGTCCTGCAGTCCTGGGTTCAAATCCAGGCTCGGGATCTTTCTGTGTGGAGTTTGCATGTTCTCCCCGTGAATGCGTGGGTTCCTCCCACTTCCAAAGACATGCACCTGGGGATAGGTTGATTGGCAACACTAAATTGGCCCTAGTGTGTGAATGTTGTCTATCTGTGTTGGCCCTGTGATGAGGTGGCGACTTGTCCAGGGTGTACCCCGCCTTCCGCCCGATTGTAGCTGAGATAGGCGCCAGCGCCCCCCGCAACCCCAAAAAGGGAATAAGCGGTAGGAAATGGATGGATGAAAATATGCTAAAATGCCAAGATGCTATGTTCAAATTCTAAAATACGAAAATGTAAAGATAATAAGATGCTGAAATTTAAAGATGTTTAGGTGCAAAAATACTTCAATCAATCAATCAATGTTTACTTATATAGCCCTAAATCACTAGTGTCTCAAAGGGCTGCACAAACCACCACGACATCCTCGGTAGGCCCACATAAGGGCAAGGAAAACTCACACCCAGTGGGACATCGGTGACAATAATGACCCAGTGGGACGTCGGTGACAATGACTATGAGAACCTTGGAGAGGAGGAAAGCAATGGATGTCGAGCGGGTCTAACATGATACTGTGAAAGTTCAATCCACAATGGATCCAACACAGTCGCGAGAGTCCAGTCCAAAGCGGATCCAACACAGCAGCGAGAGTCCCGTTCACAGCGGAGCCAGCAGGAAACCATCCCAAGCGGAGGCGGATCAGCAGCGCAGAGATGTCCCCAGCCGATACACAGGCAAGCAGTACATGGCCACCGGATCGGACCGGACCCCCTCCACAGGGGAGAGTGGGACATAGAAGAAAAAGAAAAGAAACAGCAGATCAACTGGTCTAAAAAGGGAGTCTATTTAAAGGCTAGAGTATACAAATGAGTTTTAAGGTGAGACTTAAATGCTTCTACTGAGGTGGCATCTCGAACTGTTACCGGGAGGGCATTCCAGAGTACTGGAGCCCGAACGGAAAACGCTCTATAGCCCGCAGACTTTTTTTGGGCTTTGGGAATCACTAACAAGCCGGAGTCCTTTGAACGCAGATTTCTTGCCGGGACATATGGTACAATACAATCGGCAAGATAGGATGGAGCTAGACCGTGTAGTATTTTATACGTAAGTAGTAAAACCTTAAAGTCACATCTTAAGTGCACAGGAAGCCAGTGCAGGTGAGCCAGTACAGGCGTAATATGATCAAACTTTCTTGTTCTTGTCAAAAGTCTAGCAGCCGCATTTTGTACCAACTGTACTCTTTTAATGCTAGACATGGGGAGACCCGAAAATAATACGTTACAGTAGTCGAGGCGAGACGTAACAAACGCATGGATAATGATCTCAGCGTCTTTAGTGGACAGAATGGAGCGAATTTTAGCGATATTACGGAGATGAAAGAAGGCCGTTTTAGTAACGTTTTTAATGTGTGCCTCAAAGGAGAGAGTTGGGTCGAAGATAATACCCAGATTCTTTACCGTGTCGCCTTGTTTAATTGTTTGGTTGTCAAATGTTAGAGTTGTATTATTAAATAGAGTTCGGTGTCTAGCAGGACCGATAATCAGCATTTCCGTTTTTTTGGCATTAAGTTGCAAAAGGTTAGCGGACATCCATTGTTTAATTTCATTAAGACACGCCTCCAGCTGACTACAATCCGGCGTGTTGGTCAGCTTTAGGGGCATGTAGAGTTGGGTGTCATCAGCATAACAGTGAAAGCTAACACCGTATTTGCGTATAATGTCACCTAGCGGCAGCATGTAGATGCTGAAGAGTGCAGGGCCAAGGACCGAACCCTGGGGAACTCCACACGTTACCTTAACGTAGTCCGAGGTCACATTGTTATGGGAGACGTCCTGCATCCTATCAGTAAGATAAGAGTTAAACCAAGACAGGGCTAAGTCTGACATACCAATTCGTGTTTTGATACGTTCTAATAAAATATTATGATCGACGGTATCGAAAGCAGCGCTAAGATCGAGGAGCAGCAACATAGATGACGCATCAGAATCCATCGTTAGCAATAGATCATTAGTCATTTTTGCGAGGGATGTCTCCGTGGAGTGATTTGCTCTGAAACCCGATTGAAAGGTTTCACATAGATTGTTAGACGCTAAGTGTTCATTTAACTGCTCCGCAACAATTTTTTCAAGGATTTTTGAAATAAAGGGAAGGTGAGACACCAGTCGGTAGTTTACCATGAGGTCAGGATCGAGGTTAGGTCTTTTAAGAAGAGGATGAATAACCGCTTTTTTGAATGCTAGGGGAACAGTGCCCGAGGAGAGAGATAAGTTTATAATATTTAGCACTGATGGACCTAATAATACAAAGAGCTCCTTGATCAGTTTCCCAGGAAGAGGGTCAAGTAAGCATGTTGTCTGTTTTATTCCATTTACACGTTGTAACAATTCCTCTAATGTTATTTCCTCAAAACGAGAGAAACTATTTTGGAGGGCAGTATCCGCCGTATATACCATCGTATCAGTGTTAATAGAACCCCGTTGTAGCTGGGACGCATTGTCTTTAATCTCCTTTCTAATGACTTCAATATGCTTCAATATTTATATGCTATGTTAAAATTCTAAATGCTAAAATGTGTAGTATTCTTAAATTTTAAGATTTTAGATGCTAAGATGCTAAAATGTAAAGATGCTACAAAAAGTTGATAAAAAAAAAGCTAAGATACTAAAATGATAAAATGCCAAAAAGCTAATGTGCTAAAATGTGAAGATATAAAGATGCTGAGGTTTTAAGATGTTTAGGTGCTAAAATGCCAAGATGCTAATATGTAAAGATGCTAAAATGCCAAGATGCTATGTTAAAATTATAAAATGCTAAAATGTAAAGATACTAAGATGTTGAAATGCTAAGATACTAAAATGATTTAAACATGTTTATGTGTTAAAATGGGAAGAGGCTAAACTGCTGAGATAAAAAAAATATTAATATACTAAAATGCGGCTTCACGGTGGGAGAGGGGTTAGTGCGTCTGCCTCACAATACGAAGGTCCTGCAGTCCTGGGTTCAAATCCAGGCTCGGGATCTTTCTGTGTGGAGTTTGCATGTTCTCCCCGTGAATGCGTGGGTTCCCTCCGGGTACTCCGGCTTCCTCCCACCTCCAAAGACATGCACCTAGGGATAGGTTGATTGGCAACACTAAATTGGCCCTAGTGTGTGAATGTGAGCGTGAATGTTGTCTGTCTATCTGTGTTGGCCCTGCGATGAGGTGACGACTTGTTCAGTGTGTACCCCGCCTTCCGCCCGATTGTAGCTGAGATAGGCACCAGCACCCAACGCGACCCCAAAAGGGAATAAGCGGTAGAAAATGGATGGATACTAAAATGCTAAGATGCTAAAATGCTCAAATGTAAAGATACTACGATGTTATAAGGTTAAGATGCACATATGCTAAAATGTAAGATACTAAAATGCTTAAGTTTACAGATGTTTGTATGCTAAAATGGGAAGATGCTATATTGCTAAGATGCTAAAATATTATGATGCCGTGATGCTAAGATGCTAAAATGTTAAGAAGGAAAGATGCTAAGATACTAAAATGCTAAGATGCTAAAATGTTAAGATGGTAATATGCTAAAATGATAAGATGCTAAGATACTAAGATGATAACATGCTAAGATGCAAAATGTAAAGATACTAAAATGCTTAAGTTTATACATATGTATGTGCTACATTGCTTGGATAATAAAAAGTTAATACAAATGTTTGTATACTAAAATTCTAAGATGCCAAAATGCTAAAATGCACAGATACTCAAATGGTTGGGTTTCTGAAATGATAAGATGTTATGTTAAAATTTACAGATGCTACAATGTAGAGATACTAAAGATAATGACATTTCTAAATGTTTAGGTGCTAAAGGGCTAATATACTAAGATGATAAAATGCTAAAATGTAAAGATAATAAGATGCTTAAGTTTACACATGATTATGTAGTGAAATGGGAAGAGGCTAAACTGCTAAAATGCTAAAATGTTAGTATGCTAGACTGCTATGATGCTAAGAGGATAACATGCTAAGATGCTAAAATGCTATGATGCTAATTTGCTAAAATGCTAATATGCTTGAATGCTAAAATGCTAAGATGCTATTATGGTAAGATGCTAAGTTGCTAAAATGTTAAGATGGTAAAATGTTATGATGTTAAGATGCTAAAAGTATATGATGCTAAGATGCTAAAATGTTGAAATGTTAGGATGCTAAAATGATAAGATGCTAAGATGTTAAAATGCTAAGATACTAAGATGATACACTTCTAAGATGCTCATATGCTAAAATGTAAGATACTAAGATGCTTTAGTTTACACATGTTTGTATGCTAAAATGTGATAAGGCAAAAATGCTAAAATACTAAAATGTTAAGATGCGAAGATGATATGTTAAGATGCTAAAAATGCTATGATGCTAAAATGCTCAAATGCATAACATACTCAAATGTTAAGATGCCAAAATGATAAGACGCTAACATGCTAAAATGCTATGATGTTAAGATGCTAAAATGTTAAGATGCTAAAATGCTAAGATACTAAAATGTTAAGATGCTAAAATGATAAGATGCTAAGATGTTAAAATGCTAAAATACTAAGATGATACACTTTTAAGAAGCTGATATGCTAAAATGTAAGATATTAAGATGCTGTAGTTTACACGTTTATATGCTAAAATGGGATAAGGAGAAAATGCTAAAATACTAAAATTTTAAGATGCTAAAATGCTATGATGCTAAGTTGATAACATGTTAAGATGCTAAAATGCTATGATGCTAAGATGCTATGATGCTAAAATGTTGAGTTGCTAACATTTTATGATGCTAAGACACTAAAATTATATGATGCTAAGATGCTAAAATGCTAAGATACTATATTGATAAGATGCTAAGATGCAAAGATGCTAAGATGCAAAGATACTAAAATGTTAGGCTGCTGAGCATTGACCATTGTGTCCTGCACTGCGGTGTGTTCACTGCACACGTGTTGTGTTACTACGTCCTCCGCCGCCATCTTGTCCTCCAGTACTCACTGACAGAAGGTTTTGAACAACAAGAAAAATGGTGAGTGTTATTGTTGAGAACAAAAACAATCATGAAGATGAATATCAATTAATCAATGTTTACTTATATAGCCCTAAATCACGAGTGTCTCAAAGGGCTGCACAAACCACAACCACATATAGTAAATATACTGCAAGCGGACTAAACAAGAGGTTGCCTACAGCCACAGCTGATATGGCCACGGTAGAGCACACTACTCATCGCTGGGTGGAAGTATTTTCTGCAGCCAAGAAAGAAAGTCCAAAATACTTTTCAGGAAGTTTTCCTGCACCTTGAAGAAGAAGAAAAAAAGAAGCGTGTGAAGCAAAAACTTGACTTTTGTCAAGCGAGAAGATTTTCTGTGCAGGAAGTGATCAGACACGCAGACGATGTCATTGATGGCAATCCATCACAGCAGACACACAAACACACACACACACACACACACACACACACACACACACACACACACACACACACAGGCAGCAGTGTGACAGCAGGGAGCCCACGCAGACAAAACACAGACGTGCTGACATAAAAAGTGCAAAGAGAGGCGGAGGTGGTGAGACGAGGAACTAATAAGAGAGCAGCCATGTCAAGAAGGAGAACAAATGTGGAGACCAGAAAAAGAAAGAGACCAAAAAAGAAGGAGAACAAATGTGGAGGACAAAAATAGAAGGAGACTAATAAAGAAGGACAACATATGTTGAGACCAGGAAAAGAAGGACAAAAAAAGAAGAACACATTTGGAGAGAAAAAAAGGACAAAATAAGAAGGAGAACAAATGTAGAGGCCAGAAAAAGGAGAACAAAAGAAGGAGAACACATATGGAGAACAAAAAAGAAGGGCAAAAAAGAAGGAAAACAAAAGAAGGAGAACAAAAAAGAAGGAGAACAAATGTGGAGGACAAAAAAAGGAGACTAATGAAGAAGGAGAACACATGTAGTGACCAGAAAAAGAAGGACACAAAATGAAGCAGAACACATGTGGAGAACAAAAAAGGGAGAAGAAAAGGAGAACACATGTTGAGACCAGGAAAAGAATGACAAAAAAAGTGGAACACATTTGGAGAAAAAAAAGGACAGAAAAAGAAGGAGAACAAAAGAAGGAGAACACATGTGGAGAACAATAAAAGAAGGACAAAAAAAGAAGCAAAACACATGTTGAGACCAGGAAAAGGACACAAAAAGAAGAACACTTTTGGAGGAAAAAAAGGGACAAAAAAGGAAGGAGAACACATGTGGAGAACAATAAAAGAAGGACAAAAAAAGAAGCAAAACACATGTTGAGACCAGGAAAAGAAGGACACAAAAAGAAGAACACTTTTGGAGGAAAAAAAGGACAAAAAAAGAAGGAGAACAAATGTAGAGGCCAGAAAAAGAAGAAAAACAAAAGGAGAATACATGTGGAGAACAAAAAAGACGGAGGAAAAAGAAGGAGACGAAAAGGAGAACAAAAAAGGAGGAAAAAGAAGGAGACGAAAAGAAGGAGAACAAAAAAGAAGGATGAAAAAGAAGGAGAATAAAAGGACAACAAAAAAGAAGGAGGAAAAAAGGAGACGAAAAGAAGGATAACAGAGAAGGAGGGAAAAAAAGGAGAATGCATGTGCAGAACAAAAGGAGAACAAAAAAGAAGGAGGAAAAAGGAGAACAAAAAAGGAGGAGGAAAAAGAAGGAGACGAAAAGGAAAACAAAAGAAGGAGGAAAAAGAAGGAGACAAGAAGAAGGAGAACAAAAAAGAAGGAGACGAAAAGAAGGAGAACAAAAAAGGTGGAAAAAGAAGGAGACGACAAGAAGGAGAACACATGCTGATGTGGTCTTATTTCAAATATTCCAATAAAATACATTTGACCTGAAACAAACTTGATTTAGAAAATGTTTATCATAATATTGTTGTTAAAATGTGTATATTATACATATTTTTAAATATGACATGTATATAATAATATGTTTTGTATAAGTTTGTATTGTGCAATGTAATGTAATGTGTGTGCGCTATGAGTTATTTCAAGGCATTTAGGGATTTTCCCATCAACGGTCCGTAAAATCATCAAAAGGTTCAGAGAATATGGAGAAATCACTGCACGTAACCGATGATATTAAGGACTTTTGATCCCTCAGGCGGTACTGCATCAAAAACTGACATCAGTGTGTAAAGGATATCACCACATGAGCTCAAGAACACTTCAGACAAGCACTGTCAGTAAGTGCAAGTTAAAACTCTACTATGCAAAGCCAAAGTCATTCATCAACAACACCCAGAAAGGTTTCGCTGGGCCCGAGCTCATCTAAGATGGACTGATGTAAAGTGGAAAAGTGTTCTGTGGTCTGAAGAGTCCACATTTCAAATTGTTTTCCTAAACTGTGTGCTCTGGAACAAAGAGGAATATTACCAACCGGATTGTTCTAGGCTGGAAGTGTAAAAGTCATGGGGGTGTATTAGTGGCCATGGCATGGGTAACTTACACATCTGTGAAGGCACCATTAATGCTGAAAGGTCCATACAGGTTTTGGAGCAACATATGTTGCCATCCAAGCAACGTTATCATGGACGGCCCTGCTTATTTCAGCAAAACAATGCCAAGCCAGGTGTTACAACAGCGTGGCTTCATAGTAAAAGAGTGCGGGTACTAGACTGGCCTGCCTGTAGTCCAGACATTGAAAATGTGTGAAGTCTAAAATATGAGAACAACTTAAGCTGTGCATCAAGCAAGAATGGGAAATAATTCCACTTCAAATTTGTATTTTTTTAGAGAGTGAATGGTGTTTGTGACATAAAAAAATGTCATAAAAAAGGGTTGAGTAAATATGAGTCATTTCCTGAGAGCAACACCAAACTTATTCTGTCAATCACCACAAGTCTGAGTCAGGACTAAGAAATGGTTTAAAAAAGCTTCATGACAAATGTCTTGTTTTAGGGGAGAGGAAACTGGAATTTGTCGTCGCTAACGAGCAAGAGTTGGATTTTTATCTGCTTTTCCAAGAACTTGTTGAAAGACTTTTGATTTCCATCACAGACGACATCAAACTCACACTTCTTGGAAAAGAAGTTCAGCCAGAGTTGACGAGCAGACAGGAAGGAGGAATTTACCCTCAAATTAAGTGCTGACTCTGCATTTTTTTACAACACAACAGATGACTCTAGCTGAGAGTGTGTGTTCAAAAAACAGTGTGTGTCAAGGTGTGTGTTTTATTTTGCTTTTTTAGAAAAAGGAAAAAAGTGTGTGCGTGTGTGAGAATGTGTTTTTTTTTTTTAAAGGAAAAAGAGAAGTGTGTGTGAATGTGCGTACATGTGTTTTATTTTGAAAAAAGGAATAAAGTGTGTTTTGTTTAAAAAAAGAAAAAGTGTGTCCAGGAGTGTATTATTCTCCTTTTTTTTATAAAAAGGAAAGGAAAAAAGTGTTTGCGTGTGTGAAAATGTGTGTTTTATTTTTTTAAAAGGAAGAAGAGTAAAGTGTGTGAATGTGCGCGCATGTGTTTTATTTTGAAAAAAAGAAGTGTGTTTTATTTTAAAAAAAAGAAAAAAGTGTGTGTCAAGGAGTGTTTTATTTTACTTTTTTTTTTTTAAATGAAAAAAGTGTTTGCGTGTGTGAGAATGTGTTTTATTTTTAGTTTTTAAAAAGGAAAGAGTAAACTGTGTGAATGTGCGCACATGTGTTTTATTTTGAAAAAAGTAAAAAAGTGTGTTTTATTTTAAAAAAAGAAAAATTGTGTGTCAACGAGTGTTTTATTTTACTTTTTTTTTTTTATGAAAAAAGCGTTTGCGTGCGTGAGAATGTGTTGTTGTTTTTTTAAATGGAAAAAGAGTAAAAAGTGTGCGTTTTTATTGAAAAAATAAAAAAAGTGTGTTTACATGTTTTATTTGGAAAAAATAAAACAGTTGGCATGTATTTTATTTTTTTAAAGGAACGAAAAAAGGTTTCCTTTTTTGCAAGAATAAAAATAAAAACAATATGTTTTTTGAAAATAACAAAATAATTTTAGAAAGAAAGAAAAAAGTTTGGGTGAGCGTGTCGATTTTTATTTATTTTCAGAAGAAAAACAAAGAGAACGAGAGTGTTTGTGTTTTATTTAGAAAAAATAAAATAGTTTGTGTGTGTCAAGGAGTGTTTTATTTTACTTTTTAAAAAAAGGAAAAAAATGTGTGCGTGCGTGTTTTATTTTTTTAAAGGAAAAAGAGTAAAAAGTTTTCGAATGTGCGCGCATGTGTTTTATCTAAAACAACAAAAAAGGGTTTGTCAAGGAGTCTTTTATTTTCCTTTTTTTTTTAAAGGAAAAAAGTGTTTGTATGTGTAAGAATGTGTTTTATTTTATTTTTTAAAAAGGAAAAAGAGTAACAAGTGAATGTGCGCGCGTGTGTTTTATTTTGAAAAAAGGAAAAAAAAGTATGTTTTATTTAAAAAGAGAAAAAAGGGCGATTCAAGAAGTGTTTTATTTTACCTTTCTTTTTAAAAAGGAAAAAAGTGTTTGCGTGTGTGAGAATGTGTGTTTTGTTTTATTTTTTAAAAAGGAAAGAGTAAAATGTGTGTGTGAATGCACGCACGTGTTTTATTTTGAAAAAAGGAAAAAATTGGTTGTTTTTATTTAAAAAAAAAACAAAAAAGTGTGTGTCAAGGAGTGTTTTATTTTACTTTTTTTTAAGTAAAAAAGTGTTTGCGTGTTTGAGAATGTGTGTTTTACTTTTATTTTTTAAAAAGGAAAAAGAGTAAAAATGTGTGTGAATGAGCGCGCATGTGTTTTATTTTGAAAAAAGGAAAAAAGTGTGTTTTGTTTAAAAAAGAAAAAAGTGTGTGTCAAGGAGTGTTTTATTTTACTTTTTTTTTAAAAGGAAACAAGTGTTTGCCATCCATCCATCCATCCATCATCTTCCGCTTATCCGAGGTCGGGTCGCGGGGGCAGCAGCCTAAGCAGGGAAGCCCAGACTTCCCTATCTCCAGCCACTTCGTCTAGCTCTTCCCGGGGGATCCCGAGGCGTTCCCAGGCCAGCCGGGAGACATAGTCTTTCCAACGTGTCCTGGGTCTTCCCCGTGGCCTCCTACCAGCTGGACGTGCCCTAAACACATCCCTAGGGAGGCATTCGGGTGGCATCCTGACCAGATGCCCGAACCACCTCATCTGGCTCCTCTCGATGTGGAGGAGCAGCGGCTTTACGTTGAGCTCCTCCCGGATGGCAGAGCTTCTCACCCTATCTCTAAGGGAGAGCCCCGCCACCCGGCGGAGGAAACTCATTTCGGCCGCTTGTACCCGTGATCTTATCCTTTCTGTCATGACCCAAAGCTCATGACCATAGGTGAGGATGGGAATGTAGATCGACCGGTAAATTGAGAGCTTTGCCTTCCGGCTCAGCTCCTTCTTCACCACAACGGATCGATACAACGTCCGCATTACTGAAGACGCCGCACCGATCCGCCTGTCGATCTCACGATCCACTCTTCCCCCACTCGTGAACAAGACTCCTAGGTACTTGAACTCCTCCACTTGGGGCAGGGTCTCCTCCCCAACCCGGAGATGGCACTCCACCCTTTTCCGGGCGAGAACCATGGACTCGGACTTGGAGGTGCTGATTCTCATTCCGGTCGCTTCACACTCGGCTGCGAACCGATCCAGTGAGAGCTGAAGATCCCGGCCAGATGAAGCCATCAGGACTACATCATCTGCAAAAAGCAGATACCTAATCCCGTGGCCACCAAACCGGAACCCCTCAACGCCTTGGCTGCGCCTAGAAATTCTGTCCATAAAAGTTATGAACACAATCGGTGGCAAACGACAGCCTTGGCGGAGTCCAACCTTCACTGGAAACGTGTCCGACTTACTGCCAGCAATGCGGACCAAGCTCTGACACTGATCATACAGGGAGCGGACTGCCACAATAAGACATTCCGATACCCCATACTCTCTGAGCACTCCCCACAGGACTTCTCGAGGGACACGGTCGAATGCCTTCTCCAAGTCCACAAAGCACATGTAGACTGGTTGGGCAAACTCCCATGCACCCTCAAGAACCCTGCCGAGAGTATAGAGCTGGTCCACAGTTCCACGACCAGGACGAAAACCACACTGTTCCTCCTGAATCCGAGGTTCGACTATCCGGCGAAGCCTCCTCTCCAGTACACCTGAATAAACCTTACCGGGAAGGCTGAGGAGTGTGATCCCACGATAGTTGGAACACACCCTCCGGTCCCCCTTCTTAAAGAGAGGGACCACCACCCCGGTCTGCCAATCCAGAGGTACCGCCCCCGATGTCCACGCGATGCTGCAGAGTCTTGTCAACCAAGACAGCCCCACAGCATCCAGAGCCTTAAGGAACTCCGGGCGGATCTCATCCACCCCCGGGGCCTTGCCGCCGAGGAGCTTTTTAACTACCTCAGCGACCTCAGCCCCAGAAATAGGAGAGTCCACTGCAGCTTCCCCAGGCACCGCTTCCTCAAAGAAAGACGTGTTGGTGGGATTGAGGAGGTCTTCGAAGTATTCCCTCCACCGATCCACAACATCCGCAGTCGAAGTCAGCAGAACACCATCCGCACCATACACGGTGTTGATAGTGCACTGCTTCCCCTTCCTGAGGCGCCGTATGGTGGTCCAGAATCGCTTCGAAGCCGTCCGGAAGTCGTTTTCCATGGCTTCCCCGAACTCTTCCCATGTCCGAGTTTTTGCCTCCGCGACCGCTAAAGCCCCACACCGCTTGGCCCGTCGGTACCCGTCCACTGCCTCCGGAGTCCTATGAGCCAAAAGAACCCGATAGGACTCCATCTTCAGCTTGACGGCATCCCTCAAGTGTTTGCGTGTGTGAGAATGTGTGTATTATTTTTATTTTTTAAAAAGGAAAATGTTTTTTAAAAATAACAAAAAAAATTTAGAAAGAAAGAAATAAGTTTGGGTGAGCGTGTTGATTTGTATTTATTTATTTAACAAAGACAATGTGTGTGTTTGTTTTATTTAGAAAAAAGAAAATAGTTTTTGTGTATATGTGTGTGTTCTTATTTAAAAAGGCAAAAAAAAAAGAAAAAAACATTTTTTTAACTGAAAAAGAAAAAAGTGTGTGTGTGTGTGTGTGTGTGTGTGTGCGTGCGTGTGTGTGTGTGTGTGTGTGAGACCTCCCCTGGGCCAGAGGTACCAGATGTACTGAGCTTCATCATCAGAGCTAAAAATATATACAGTACATGTATGCATGGACACACACACACACACACACACACACACACACACACACACTAAGAACACGCCTCAGTGACGGCAAGCCCACGTGTATTCTTGTTGAACGCCTGCTGCTAATCATATGTTCAGAGAGGGGTGGAGGGGGCGTGGTCTAGAGAAGAAGTTTGGTAAGTGAATGGAGGGGGCGTGGTCTAAAGAGGAAGAAGGCGTGTTGAAATCAAAAACGCTAACATGATTTTGCTAAAGTTGAAATGTGTCAGGGAGTGGACTGACAGTATGTCACCTCGAGCACACGTGAAACTGGCTAAATGCTAACCACGTAAACGATAACACGCAGATAACATGCTAGCAAGCAGCTAACATGTTGCTAACAGGTTAAGATCCTTACTTATTATTATATAAAATAGCAAATAAGGATTTTATCACATAAACGATAACGCGAGGATAACACGCTGACAAGCAGCTAACATGTCGCTAAAAGACTAACATCCAGGCTAAATGCTGATAGCAGTTAAAAGCTAACATGCCAACATGTAGCCAGCACACAAAAAACATGTTAACAATCAGTTGAAAGGCTAACATACAGACTAAACGCTAATATGTATGTTAAACATTAACATGTAGCGAACACACTGAAACACAGGCAAAATGCTAATATGCAGCTAACATGCTAACAAGCAGCTAACATGTTGCTAACAGGCTAACATCCGGGCTAAGTGCTAATAGGTTTGCTGAACATTAATATGTAAACAAAACACTAAAATAGAGGTTAAATGCTAACATGTAGCAACACGCAAAAACATGCTAACAATTAGCTAACAGGCTAACATACCGTCTAAATGCTAATATGTATGCTAAATATTAACATGTAGTGAACACACTGAAATACAGGAGAAATACTAATATGCAGCTAACATGCTGAGAAGCAGCGAACAGGGTAACATGAAGCTAACTCGCTAACATGAAGGCTAAACGCTAATGCATATGCTAAACATCAATATGCAGCGGACACACTAAAATCAACCGGTTCAACGCTAACATGTAGCCAACACATTGACAGGCAGCTAACGCCCTAAAATGTTGGCTAAACACTGACATGAAGCTACCACGTTAACATGCAGGCTAAATGCTAACATGCGGGCTAAATGTTAATAGGTGTGCTAAACATTAACATGTAGCTAACACACTAAAATAGACATTAAACGCTAACGTGGAGCCAACACACTAACATTCAAAAACATGCTAACATTCAGCTAACAGGTTAACATATGGGCTAAACGCTAATATGTATGCAAAACATTAACATGTAGCAAACTCACTGAAATACAGGTGAAATGCTAATATGCAGCTATTGGGCTAACATGCAGGCTAAACGCTAATAAGTGTGCTAAATATTAACATGTAAAAAAACACAATGAACTAGAAATTAAACGCTAACATGTAGCCAAAACGCAAAAAAACATGCTAACAATCAGCCAACAGGCCAACGTACGAGCTAAACATTAATATGTATGCTAAACATTAACATGTAGCGAACACACTGAAACACAGGTGAAATGCTAACATGCAGCTAACATGCTAAGAAGCAGCTAACGGGCTGACATACGGTTATCGGGCTAACATCCAGGCTAAATGCTAATAAGTGTGTTAAACATTAACATGTAAACAACACACTGAATTAGAGGTTAAACGCTAACATGTAGCCAACACGCACAAAACGTGCTAACAATAAGCTAACAGGCTAACATACAGGGCAAAATCCTAATATGTATAACAAACATTAACATGTAGCAAACACACTGAAATACAGGCAAAATGCCAATGTGCAGCTAACATGCTAAGAAGCAGCTAACAGGCTGACATGTGGCTATTGGGCTAACATTTAGGCTAAACACTAATAAGTGTACTAAACATTAACATGCAAACAACACACTAAAATAGAGTTTAAACGCTAACATGTAGACAACACGCAAAAAAGATGCTAACAATCAGCTAACAGGCTAACATACAGACTTAACGCTAATATGTATGATAAACATTAACATGTAGCGAACACACTGAAATACAGGTGAAATGCTAACATGCAGCTAACATGCTAAGAAGCAGCTAACAGGCTGACATTTGGCTATCGGGCTAACATCCAGGCTAAACGCTAATAAGTGTGTGAAACATTAACATGTAAACAACACACTGAAATAGAGGTTAAACGCTAACATGTAGCCAACACGCAATAAACATGCTAACAATCAGTTACCATACAGGCTGAACGCTAATATGTATGCTAAACATTAATATGTAGCGAACACACTAAAATAGAGGAGAAATGCTAAAATGCAGCTAACATGCTAAGAAGCAGCGAACAGGCTAACATGTAGCTAACTCGCTAACAAAGAGGCTAAATGCCAATGTGTATGCTAAAGATCAGTTATTAGCAAACACACTAAAAAAACGGGTTCACCGCTAACATGCAGCCAACACACTAACATTTTAGCATATGAGCATCTTAGAATTTTATTATTTTACTATCTTAACATTTCAACATCTTAGCATCTTAGAATTTTATCATCTTACCATTTTAGTATCTTGGCATTTTAGCATCTTAGCATCATATAATTTTAGCATCTTAAAAGTTTAACATCTTAAAATCATAGCATTTTAGCATCTTAGGATCTTAAAATTATAGCATTTTAGCATCTTAGCGTCTTATAATTTTAGCATCTTTACATCTTAGTATCTTATGTATTTGAGAATTTCAGCATCTTAGCATTTTAGCATTTTAGCATTGTAACATGTTATCATCTTAGCATCATAGCATTTTAGCATCTTAACATTTTAGTATTTTAGCATTTTCACCTCTTCCCATTTTAATATATAAACATGTGTAAACTAAAGTATGTTACATTTTAGCATATGAGCATCTTAGAATTTTATCATCTTAGTATGTCAGCATTTCAACATCTTAGCATCTTATCATTTTAGCATCTTCACATTTTAGTATCTTAGCATTTTAGCATCTTAACATTTTAGCATCTTAACACCATAGCATTTTAGCATCTTCGCGCCTTAAAATTTTGGCATCTTAACATTTGAGTATCTTATGCATTTAAACATTTTAGCATCATAGCATTTTAGCATCTTAACATATCATCTTTGCATCTAAACATTAACATGTAGCGAACACACTGAAATACGGGTGAAATGCTAACCTGCAGCTAACATGCAACTAACACGCTAACATGCAGCTAACACGCAAACATATCAGATGTTGCCTTCTAGTGCCACGTAACCCGGTCTCAAAGCTCATCAGCGCGTCGTCTCGCCTCCTCGCCGTCTTTGTTTTTGGCAGCTCGGGAGGAAGCCCCGCCACAATAAAAGAGGAAATGAGTATGGATGAAAAGGAAGGAGAGAGGAGAGGAAATGAGGTGAAGAAAAAGGGAAGAAGAATCTTTGATAATGATGAGGAGACCTGCTTGTTTTCTTTAATGACTCGCTTTTGTCAGCTCTGACGCTACCACACCAAGGAAGAAGACACACGCGTGGAAAAGGCAACAAGTCAAGATGTAGCATGTTCATGTAGCATGTCCATGTAGCATGTCCATTTAGCATGTCCATGTAGCATGTCCTATGTGGCATGTCCATGTAGCATATCCATGTGGCAAGTCCATTTAGCATGTCCTATGTAGCATGTCCATGTAGCATGTCCTATAAAGCATGTCCATCTAGCATGTCCTATATAGCATGTCTGAGTAGCATGTCCTATATAGCATGTCCATGTAGCATGTCCTATGTAAAATGTCCATGTAGCATGTCCTATGTAGTATGTTCTATGTAGCGACTCCATGTAGCATGTCCTATGTAACATGTCCATGTAGCATGTCCTATGTAGCATTTCCATTTAGCATGTCCTATGTAGTATGTCCATGTAGTATGTCCATGTAGCATGTCCTATGTAGGATGTCCATGTAGCATGTCCTATGTAGCATGTCCTATGTAGGATGTCCATGTAGCATGTCCTATGTAGCATGTTCTATGTAGCATGTACATGTAACACGTCCATGTAGCATGTATTATGTAGCATGTCCATTTAGCATGTCCATGTAGGATGTATATGTAGCATGTCCATGTAGCATGTCCTGTGTAGCATGTACTATGTAGGATGTCCATGTAGCATGTCCTATTTAGCATGTCTATGAAGCATGTCCCTTTAACATGTCTTTTGTAGCATGTCCTATGTAGCATGTCCATTTAGCATGTCTTATGTACCATGTCTTTTGTAGCATGTCCTATGTAGCATATCCTATATAGCATGTCCATGTAGCATGTCCATGTAGTATGTACTATGTAGCATGTCCTATGTAGCATGTCTTATGTAGCATGTCCATGTAACATGTCCTATGTAGGATGTCCATGTAGCATGTCCTATGTAGCATGTCCTATTTAGGATGTCCATGTAGCATGTCCAATGTAGCATGTCCTATGTAGCATGCACTATATAGCATGTCCATGTAGTATGTTCTTGTAGCATGCCTTATGTGGCATATCCATGTAGCATGTCCATGTAGCATGTCAATGTAGCATGCCCTATGTAGCATGTCCATGTAGCATGTCCATGCGGCATGTCCATTTAGCATGTCCTATGTAACATGTCTATTTACCATGTCCATGTAGCATGTCCATGTAGGATGTCCATGTGGCATGTCCATTTAGCATGTCCATGTAGCATGTCCTATGTAGCATGTCATATATAGCATATCAATGTAGCATGTCCATGTAGTATGTACTATGTAGCATGTCCTATGTAGCATGTCTTATGTAGCATGTATTATGTAGCATGTCCATGTAGCATGTCCTATTTAGGATGTCCATGTAGCATGTCCTATGTAGCATGTCCTATGTGGCATGTACTATATAGCATGTCCATGTAGTATGTTCTTGTAGCATGTCCTATGTAGCATGTCCATGTAACATGTCAATGTAGCATGTCCTTTGTAGCATATCCATGTAGCGTGTCCATGCGGCATGTCCATTTAGCATGTCCTATGTAACATGTCTATTTACCATGTCCATGTAGCATGTCCATGTAGGATGTCCATGTGGCATGTCCATTTAGCATGTCCATGTAGCCTGTCCTATGTAGCATGCCCATTTAGCATGTCAATTTAGCATGTCCATGTAGCATGTCCATTTAGCATGTCAATTTAGCATGTCAATGTAGCATGTCCATTTAGCATGTCATGTAGCATGTCTTTTGTAGCATGTCCATGTAGCATGTCCTGTATAGCATGTCCATGTAGCATGTCCTATGTAGCATGTCCATTTAGCATGTCAATTTAGCATGTCCATGTAGCATGTCCTATGTAGCATGTCCATTTAGCATGTCAATTTAGCATGTCCATTTAGCATGTCATGTAGCATGTTTTATGTAGCATGTCCATGTAGCATGTCCTATGTAGCATGTCCATGTAGCATGTCCTATATAGCATGTCCATGTAACATGTCCTATGTAGCAAGTCCATGTGGCAAGTCCATGTGGCAAGTCCATGTGGCATGTCCTATGTAGCATGTCCATATAGCATATCCATATATCATGTCCATGTAGCATGTGAAGTGAAGTGAATTATATTTATATAGGCGTTTTCTCTAGTGACTCAAAGCGCTTTACGTAGTGAAACCCAATATCTAAGTTACATTTAAACCAGTGTGGGTGGCACTGAGAGCACGTGGGTAAAGTGTATTGCCCAAGGACACAACGGCAGTGACTAGGATGGCGGAAGCGGGAATCGAACCTGCAACCCTCAAGTTGCTGGCACGGCCACTCTACCAACCGAGCTATACCGCCCCACATGTCCTATGTAGGATGTCCATTTAGCATGTCCTATGTAGCATGTCCTTTGTAACATGTCCATGTAACATGTCCATGTAGCAGGTATTATGTAGCATGTCCATTTAGCATGTCCTATTTAGCATGTCTTTTGTAATATGTATTATGTAGCATGTCCATGTAGCATGTCCTATGTAGCATGTCCATGTAGCAAGTCCTATGTAGCATGTCCATGTAGCATGTCCACGTAGCATGTCCTACATAGCATGTCCATTTAGCATGTCTTATGTAGCAGGTCCATGTAGCATGTCCTATGTAGCATGTCTTATGTAGCATGTCCATTTAGCAATACTATGTAGCATGTCCTATGTAGTATGTCCATAAAACTTGTCCATGTAGCATGTCTTATGTAGCATGTCCATGTAGCATGTATTACATAGCATGTATTATGTAACATGTATATGTAGCATGTATTATTTAGCATGTCCATATAGCATGTAATATATAGGAGATCCATGTAGCATGTATTATGTAGCAGGTCCATGTAGCATGTATTTTGTAGCATGTATTTTGTAGCATGTAATTTGTGGCATATCCATGTAGGATGTATTATGTAGCATGTCCATATAACATGTCCATGTAGCATGTTAATATATTATGTTTATGTGGCATGTTTACGTAGCATGTCTACATGGCATGTTGCTGTTGCATGTTAATATATTATGTTTATGTGGCATGTTTACGTAGCATGTCTACATGGCATGTTGCTGTTGCATGTTAAAGTAAGTAGCAGGTTTCTTTAGAATGTTTACATACCATGTTTATGTAGAATGTTAAAGTAACATATTCATGTAGCATTTTAATATAGCATGTTAACGCAGCATATTTATGTAGTATGTTCACGTAGCATGTTCACGTAGCATGTTTACGTAGCATGTTTACGTAGCGTGTTTACGTAGCGTGCTTACGTAGCTTGTTTACATAGCATGTTTACGTAGCATGTTTACGTAGCATGTTTGTGTAGCATGTTTACGTAGCATGTTTACGTAGCATGCTTACGTAGCATGCTTACGTAGCATGTGAACTTGGCAGTCGGGTAGGCGTGGTCTGTGTTTGTAGTGTTTAGGAAAGGCAGAAAGCGGACGAGTTAGCGCGCAGGTGTAAAAGTACAAAAGGTATTTAAGTAAAAGAAACAAAAAGGCGAGAGCAGCTGGGAAGTGCACTGAAAGCATACAGGAAGTGATGCACCACAACCACTGAACTAATCAGGCTACAAAGTAAAGGAAAAGAGAATGCTGGATAACAGCAAAGACTTACGGTTCTTGATGAGCAGAGACCGCCTCCACACACTAGTGACAACGTACCAACAACACCCGTACAGCCTAAAGAGTCTTGATTGGGAACAGGTGTGGGACCACAGCAGTGTTCACAGGAAGGAGTCAAGTCCAAAAACGGAAGTGCCACCAAAATAAAAGCACAAGACAGGAACTAGAGAAGTAACCATGGGAAAACACCAACAAACTCAGATAAGACAATGCATGGGGTCACAGGACATGACAGTGGCATGTTTATGTAGCATGTTTATGTAGCATGTTAATGTAGCATGTTTATGTAGCATGTTTATGTAGCATGTTTATTCAGCATGTTAATGTAGCATGTTTATGTAGCATGCTAATGTAGATTGTTTGTGTAGCATGTTTATGTAGCATGTTAATGTAGATTGTTTATGTAGCATTTTTATGTAGCATGTTGATGTAGCATGTTTATGTAGCATGTTTATGTACCATGTTAAAATAGCATTTTTATGTAGCATGTTTATGTAGCATGTTACTGTAGCATGATTATGTAGCATGATAATGTAGCATGTTTATGTAGCATGTTAATGTAGCATGTTTATGTAGCATGCTAATGTAGCATGTGTATGTGACATGCTAATGTAGCATGTTTTTTGTAACATGTTTATGTACCATGTTAATGCAGCATGTTTATGTAGCATGTTACTGTAGCATGTTTATGTAGCATGTAAATGTAGCATGTTTATGTATCATGTTAATGTAGCATGTTTATGTGGCATGTTTATGTAGCATGTTAATGTAGCATGTTACTGTAGCATGTTTATGCAGCATGTAAATGTAGCATGTTTATGTAGCATGTTAATGTAGCATGTTTATGTAGCATGTTTATGTAGCATGTTAATGTAGCATGTTTATGTAGCATGTAAATGTAGCATGTTTGTGTAGCATTTTACTGTAGCATGTTTATGTAGCATGTTAATGTAGCATGTTAAAGCAGCATGTTTATGTAGCATGTTAATTTAGCATGTTTATGTATTATGTTTATGTAGCATGTTACTGTAATATATTCATGTAGCATGTTAATGTAGCATGTTTATGTAGCATGTCAATGTAGTATGTTCATATTGTACCTTTATGTAGCATGTTAATGCAGCATGTTTATGTAGCATGTTGATTTAGCATGTTTATGTAGCTTGTTTATGTAGCATGTTACTGTAACATAATTGTGTAGTATTTTAATGTAGCATGTTTATGTAGCATGTCAATGTAATACGTTCATATTGTACCTTTATGTAGCATGTTAATGTACCATGTTTATGTACCATATTTTTATAGTATCTTCATGTAACATGTCAATGTAGCATGTTAATGCTATCCCAAATATTTAAACTTTTAAAGAATGTCCTATAATCGTGTGAGAATGGCATAAAAACACTGTTTGTGTGTGTGTGTGTGTGTGTGTGTGTGTGTGTGTGTGTGTGTGTGTGTGTGTGTGTGTGTGTGTGTGTGTGTGTGTGTGTGTGTGTGTGTGACAGGCAGGGCTGTAGGGCACCACCTTGGCAGAGGTATTAAATCTTTTTCATCCTCTCCCCAGGCTGTCGGAAGAACCAGGAGACAGATTTACTTTCTATCTCTCTTCAACACACACACACACACACACACACACGCACACACACACACACACACACACGCGCGCATACACACACACACACACGCACACACACACGCACCCACACAATGGCGCAATGGCACAGGAAGTGGTAGCAGGCAGGACAAAGCAACACGGGCTGAAAAATAAAAAATATATCTTCACTTTTTACAGGTTAGCAACACTAGCATAGCTATCTTAGCTACATGTTTACATTACATTTTAACATCACACTTGGTTGGCAACACTAACATAGCTAGGTTAACTGCATGCTAACATGTTAGCAATACAAGCATAACCGCGTGAGCTACCTGCTAACATTACATTCAACATCATGCTATGTTAGCAAAACTAGCATAACTCTGTGAGCAACGTGCTAACAATACATTCAACATCATGCTAAATTAGTAAAACTACGAAAGCTATGATAGCTCCAGGCTAACATTACATTTAATTCCATACTAGGTTAGCAAAACTAGCATAACTATAAGCTACATACTAACAATACATTCAACATAATGCTAAATTAGCAAAAAATAGAAAAACTATGTTAGCCACATGCTAACATGACATTTAGCATCATGCTAGGTTACCATATAAAACTAAATAATCCAATTGTTTACAACGTGCTTCGTAGATTTATTAGACCTTAATAATTATTGGTATGATCGTCAAAAAGTGGCATTTGAGCGCTAATATCCACCCTCTGCGGTGATGTCACTCCAGCTTGATTGGCAGCTAAAGGTTGCCAGTTCGAATCCACCGACCTCTAGACGCATGGACGAGCCTGAAGACGCTAAAAGGCTTTTTGCCGCATGGCAAACGAGCGCCGCTGGAAGAATTCATGACTCGCTGGAATGGGACGCGGGTTAGCTCGCAGGCCCCACGACTCGCGCCAGCTGTTTCCTGTCTTAACACACACACACACACACACACACACACACACACACACACACACACACACACACACACACACACACACGCACACATACACACACACTTACGAGATGGTGGGTTAATGTTCTTCCAGCTGCCAATTTTTTTCTTTTTTGTTGGTTTCGTTTTGAAAGAAGTCGTCTTTTGCTACACACTTTCTTGTTGTTCTGTCTTTGAGGGGACCACAGTGAATGAATGAAACTAACATGATAGAAATAATTGTATTCTAATTTTTTTTAAATAAAAATCTTTTAATTCACCTTGATTTAATTTAATTATTTTTTTTTATTTTTTTTTATTAAATATAATTTAATTCAATTCAATGTATTTTGCTTTAATTGTATTTTATTTTATATTAATTAAATTAGATTACACACTTTCTTGTTTTTCTGTCTTTGAAAGGACCACAGTGCAGAACCTAATGAAACTAACATGATAGAAATACTTGTATTTTGATTAAAAAAAAAAAAAAAAGTAAATAAAAAGATTTTCATTTCATTTACCTTGATTTAATTTAATTTATTGTATTTCCTTGAATAGCCGCCGGGGCGCTAATTAATTTAAAACCTCTTCTCACTCCTGCGCTTATTCAAGGCATGCGGTAAAAGTAAGCAGGCGCTAACAATTTTAAAACCTCTTCTCACCCCTGCGCTTACCAATGGCATGCAGTAACAAATTGAGTGTAATTTTAAAAAAAAAATAATAAAAAATTATTCTGTGGCCAAGGCCCGGTGGTTGGGGACCACTGCTCTACAACACGTCATAGCGCCCATCTTTGCACCATGTCATTTGCATGCCCGTAGAACATATGCATTTCGCTGCTTCTCATACGAGATTGCAATGCATACTTGGTCAACTGCCATACCTTTTACACTGATGGTCGTGATATAAACAACTTTAAAAGTCTTACTAATATGTGCCACACTCTGTGAACCCTAACCAAACAAGAATAACAAACACATTTCTGGAGAACATTGGCTCTGTAACACATTAAAAACGCAACATAAGAATTACCCTGAATTCCAATGCATCCATGACTCTTGGCTATATTATACACGCGCCCCCAACCCCGCCCACCTCAACCGACGCACGGAGAGGGGATGGGGGAGGGGGGTTCATGATAGCGGGTGTATAATATAGCCAAGAGTCATGGATGCATTGGAATTCTGGGTAATTCTTATGTTGAGTTTATAATGTTTTACAGAACCAAAATTTTCTCCAGAAATGTGTTTGTTAGTCTTGTTTGGTTAGGGTTCACAGAGTGTGGCGCGTATTAGTAGGAGTGTTAAAATTGTTTTATATCACAACCATTAATGTGATCTGTATGGCTGTGGAAAAGGACCCCTGGTTTACACAGAGTAAAAGCAAAAAAAAGACTCCTCTGCCATTTTGTAAATGGTGGCAGGGGAAGTGTACCTCGTGGCGTCACGAATTTGACCAGGCGGTAAAAGTAAGCATGCGTTAAGAAATTTGAGGAGCGAGTTAAACCCGGCAGTAACTCAAAGCAGGCGCATATTACATGCCTGGCGGCTAGTCAAAGAAATGTGGTAATATAATTTAATTAAATTCAATGTATTTTGCTTTAATTGTAATTTGTTTTATATTTATTAAATTAGAATACACACTGTCTTGTGTTTCTGTCTTTGAAGGGACCACAGTGCAGAACCTAATGAAACTAACATGATAGAAATAATTGTATTTTAATTTTTTTTTTTAAATGTTTAATTTAATTTACCTTAATTTAATCTCATTTACTTTAGTATAATTAAATTCAATTCAATGTATTTTGCTTTAATTGTATTTTATTTTACATTTATTAAATTAGATTACACACTTTCTTGTTATTCTGTCTTTGAAGGGACCACAGTGCAGAAGCTAATGAAAATAACATGATAGACATAATAGTATTTTAATAAAAATAAAAAAAAAATGTTTCATTTAATTTACCTTGATTTAATTTATTTAATTTAATTTAATTCAATTCAATGTATTTTGCTTTAATTGTATTTATTTTACTTTTATTAAATTAGATTACACACTTTCTTGTTATGCTGTCTTTGAAGGGACCACGGGGCAGAAGCTAATGAAAACAACATGATAGACATAATTGTATTTTAATAAAATAAAATAAAAATGTTTCATTTAATTTACCCTGATTTGATTTAATTTAATTTAATTTAATTTAATTCAATTCAATGTATTTTGCTTTAAGTGTATTTTATTTTATATGTATTAAATTAGATTACACACTGTCTTGCTTGTCTGTCTTTGAAGGGACCACAGTACTGAACCTAATGAAACTAACACGATGGAAATAATTTTATCCATCCATCCATTTTCTACCGCTTGTCCCTGTTTAGGGTCGCGGGGGGTCGCTGGCGCCTATCTCAGCTGCATTCGGGCAGTAGGCAGGGTACACCCTGGACAAATCGCCACCTCATCGCAGGGCGAAAATCATTTTAATTGAATTGAATTGAATTTAATGTAATTTTGATTAAACACCCCGCCTACCGCTCAAATGCATCTGAGAGAGGCTCCATCACCCCCCGCCGCCCCGGAAGGGACAAGCGGTAGAAATGGATGGATTTCCATTATGTTCCATTAAGTGCTGCACTGTGGTCCCCCCAAAGACAGAAAAACAAGATAATGTGTAACAAAGGACACACAACTTCTTTCAAAAAGAAACCGACTGAAAGAAATGCAGTTTAACTCAATTCAATTTAATGTTCTTTAATTGTATTTAATTTTATATAAATTAAATGAAAATAAATTAAATTAAATTAAATTAAAAATCCTCTCTCTCTGATTGGGTTTATCATTCATCTGTGTGGACACTTTTAGTTACACTGTATATTTCAAAATGAATTGATCAAAATGAGTTGATTGGCCACGATGTCGCTCGAGGCCGTTTGGTTGCAGAGGAAGATTGAGGGATAAAATGCCAACTCTGCCTTCAAGCTTGCTTGAAAAGTGAAAAAAAAAACATGTTTATTTATATTTGAGTACATTATTGTATTATCATTAGAAATATGACTAAGTAGTTAGCTTGTTTGGCAATTGTGTAAAAATTGAACGGCAGAAGAAATGCTTTTATTAATCGAGTATTTTTTCTCGCCAAATCAATGCAGAAGTTGAAAACTTATCAAACTGTTATATTTTATGCATTTGTGAAGAGGGGCGTGGTCACGCGTTCCCTGCAGGCGGGGTGTGTGCAGGAGCCGGCCATGAAGCAGCCAACAGGTGAGTGGATAATCTCAGCTGGAACGAGTTATCTAATCACCTGTTCCCTTTATTAGCAGGGCCGGAGACCATGAGAGGGGATTCGTGGGAACGGGAGAAACGAAAAGGCTGAAAAGCAACGAAAGAACTTTTGAACAGAGAGACTAGATTGCCGAAAGGCAAAGAGGAAACTTTGATAAAACAAACCAGATTGCTGAAAGCAAAAAAATGAACTTAGAAAACGAATACAAACAAAAAAAATAAAAACTCTCCTGTTAAAGACCAACGTCTCAGGTGTTGTGGTCATAGTGTTACGCTGGAATCCGGCAGGGAAGAGAAGAACCTTCACAACATTATACACGGATGTCATTCTTATTCATCGACATTCTAAATTGAATCATCATTTTCAAAAAGTTGTCTGTCTATCTATGTTGGCCCTGCGATGAGGTGGCGACTTGTCCAGGGTTTACCCCGCCTTCCGCCCGATTGTAGTTGAGATAGGCGCCAGCGCCCCCCGCGACCCCAAAGGGAATAAGTGGTAGAAAATGGATGGACGGACTTAAAAATATGTATAAACATAAAGAACCTTATCTTCTTTTTCATTTAAATATACAAATGTCTTTACTGTATATGTATACCATCCATCCATTTTCTACCGCTTGTCCCTTTTAGGGTGGCGGGGAATCGCTGGAGCCTATCTCAGCTGCATTCGGGCGGAAGGCGGGGTACACCCTGGAAAAGTCGCCACCTCATCGCAGATATGAATATACCTGTATGTATAATACATTCATATATATTTTCTATTTATATTGGTCAATCCATCCATCCATCTATTTTTCTACCGCTTGTACCCTTTTGGGGTCGCGTCGGGTGCTGGAACCTATCTCAGTTGCATTCGGGCAGAAGGCGTTGTACACCCTGGACAAGTCTATTGTTTTACATTTTATATATAGAAAATAGTATAATATATACATATATTTATATACACATATTATACATACATATATATTTTTTTTTCATTTTTATTGTTTACAATTTATATATAGAAAATATAAAAAAATATATATATTTTTTAATATATAAATATATTTATACACACTTATATATATTTACAGACATATTTTATATTTTTTTCCATTCATATTGTTAACATTTTCTATATAGAAAATAGAAGGAAAAATATATATTTTTTTTAAATATATAAATATATTTATACACACTTATTATATATATATATATATATATATATATATATATATATATATATATATATATATATATATGTACACACACAAGCATAAGTTGTATTGTTTTCCATTTATATTGTTTACATTTTATATATAGAAAATAGAAAAAAATTATTTTTCTTTTTGTCGATTCTTTCTCGGTTCTTTTGGTCTTAAAAATAACCGATTTGAAAATATTCAAAAAAAAATGTTTTTTAGGCAATCTCTTGACATTTATTTTGGTCTTTTCTATAGGTGACTTGCTGGCATTAACATTAGCAACAACAAGAACTTCTGTTTTGTTGTCATTCAATTTGCTGAATCAGCGTGTGTTCCAAGCTTGGTGTGTGTGTGTGTGTGTGTGTGTGTGTGTGTGTGTGTGTGTGTGTGTGTGTGTGTGTGTGTGTGTGTGTGTGTGTGTGTGTGTGTGTGTGTGATTAAAGTGAGGGAGAAGGTGTCATGAGAAGTCACATGACCTTTCCGCTGAGTGAGCGCGTGACAGACGGCTGAGCAGCAGCCAAGCGGAGGAGCTGAGATGTCAAACACACATCAAGATAATCCCGACAGGTCGACTACAATCTTTTTTTGTGGCTCTGGCGAGAAAATCCTCACATTAGATTCCTGCTGACACCTTTTTTATTCCATGTTTTGTGTGCTAAAAGAGTGTTTGAAATAAACTGACACATAGATATATTAGTTTTCCTTTGCTCGGATAATTAACACATGATGAGGGGACTGTTCACTACTCGGAGAACGAGAAGACAAAGTTCAAGGAGTCAATGGTGGGTGTGATTCTCTGGGCACCCAAAAATTTAATTGCCGGGTTGACGATTCGATTTTTGAAAATTGTGAACACAATAAAAAAATCGGGCAGGGTAAAAATCACGATTCGGTTGTAAAATATTTGGTAAATTAAATATAGCAAGTTTTTCCAGTAAGAAAAGATCCTTCTGGTTGTATAGAGATGATTCAAAAATATGTTTTTAAGTCGATTATTTTGTTGTTGTTGGGAAATAAATATAATATAAATATTATATATGTGTATATGTACATAGTATAATAGTGTACATATATAAACATTTATATATACATACATACATGCATACATATATATATATATAAATATATATATATATATATATATATATATTTATATATATATATATATATATACATATATATATAAATATATATATATATATATATATATATATATATATATATGTATATATATATATATATATATATATATATATATATATATATATATATAGAAAAAAAAATACATATATATATATATATATATATATATATATATATATATATATATACATACATACATATGTGTGTATTAGGGTTGTGGGAGAGAATTGATTCGATAATGAATCGCGATTCTCACAATGTGCGATTCAGAATCGATTCTCTTTTTTTTTTAAATAGATTTATTTGTTTTAATTTCTTTAATTTGTTTTATCAATCCAACAAACAATACACAGCAATACCATAACAATGCAATCCAATTCCAAAACCAAACCTGACCCAGCAACACTCAGAACTGCAATAAACAGCAATTGAGAGGAGACACAAACACGACACAGAACAAACCAAAGGTAGTGAAACAAATATGAATAGTATCAATATTATTTACAATTTCAGCATAGCAGTGATTAAAAATCCCTCATTTACATTATCATTAGACATTTATAAAAATGAGAAAAAAGAACAATAGTGTTACAGTGGCTTACACTTGCATCGTATCTCATAAGTTTGACAACACACTGTGTCCAATGTTTTCACAAAGATAAAATAAGTCATATTTTTGGTTCGTTTAATAGTTAAAACAAATTTACATTATTGCAATCAGTTGATAAAACATTGTCCTTTACAAATATAAAAGCTTTTTTTTTAAATCTACTACTCTGCTAGCATGTCAGCAGACTGGGGTAGATCCTGTTGAAATCCTATGTATTGAATGAATACAGAATTGCTTTGAATCGAGAATCGCGTTGAATCGAAAACATCGATATATAATCGAATCGCGACCCCAAGAATCGATATTGAATCGAATCGTGGGACACCCAAAGATTTGCAGCCCTAGTATGTATATATATACACGCACTCACATACAATTATATACGTACATACATATATATATACATATATATATATGTATGTATATATATATATATATATATATATATATATATATATATATATATATATATATATACATATATATATATATGTATGTATATATATATATATATATATATATATATATATATATATATATATATATATATATATATATACTGTATATATATTTATATATATATATATATACATGAATTGATAAAAAATTGGGAAGAATAAGAAAGGTGTAAATGATTTGGTATAAAAACAATAATTCAACGTTTCCAAAACAGGTTGTAGGTTAAAAAAGCTCCTTCTGGTCGCATGGAGTTAGTTTAAAAACACTTAAATTCCATCCATTTTCTACCGCTTATTCCCTTTCGGGGTCGCGGGGGGCGCTGGCGCCTATCTCAGCTACAATATTTTTTTAAATTGTAATATTTTTTTTAATTTCAAGAATTTTTTTTGAAGATTATGAATTGATTTATGATTGGGATGAATATAAATATATATTATCAGTGTTGGCATGTTAGTGACTTTGTTTCAACTTGTTGAATGACTGAATATTTCTGTGACAAGTCATTTTCAAGGCAGGCGTACCTAATGAAAGGACCAAACAAGACCAGAAAGTTAGCGAGCAGAGAAAGTCGATTTATTGACGCCATCTTGCATCCAAAGTGGATCCCGAGACGTGTGGTGTGAGGAGGATGTCGCCGCCAAGATCACAGGAACCAGGGAAAAAAAAAAAAAACGTGGCTAAGGAAACGTCGCTGCCAAGACGACGACAGAAGTAAAAAAAAGTGTGTCCTCACGTTCACCCCGGCAACATTCTCCTCTTTCACACTTCCTCCCCTCTGGAAGCTTTCTGTTTCTTTAACGCTCCCTCACGTGACACAATGACGAGTGGTCGCTGTCCATAGTGCTGAAATTTCACACTATTGTATGTAGTATAACTGCCTATGGTGCTAAAACGTCACATTATTGTAAGTATTAGAACTGTCCATGGTGCAAAAACGTAACATTATCGTAGGTATTAGAACTGTCTATGGTGCTAAAACTTCACATTATTGTAAGTATTAGAACTGTCCATGGTGCAAAAACGTCACATTATTGTAAGTATTAGAACTGTCTATGGTGCTAAAACGTCACATTATTTTATTAAAACTGTCCATAGTGCCAAAACATCACATTATTGTAAGTATTAGAACTGTCCATGGTGCAAAATCGTCACATTATTGTAAGTTTTAGAACTGTCCATAGTGCTGAAACGTCACACTATTGTATGTAGTATAACTGTCTATGGTGCTAAAACGTCACATTATTGTAAGTATTAGAACTGTCCATGGTGCAAAAACGTCACATTATTGTAAGTATTAGAACTGTCTATGGTGCTAAAACGTCACATTATTTTATTAAAACTGTCCATAGTGCCAAAACATCACATTATTGTAAGTATTAGAACTGTCCATGGTGCAAAATCGTCACATTATTGTAAGTATTAGAACTGTCCATAGTGCTGAAACGTCACACTATTGTATGTAGTATAACTGTCTATGGTGCTAAAACGTCACATTATTGGAAGTATTAGAACTGTCCATGGTGCTGAAACCCCACACTATTGTATTTTTAGAATAACTGTCTATGGTGCTAAAACGTCAGACTATTGTATGTAGTATAACTGTCTATGGTGGTAAAATGTCACATTATTGTAACTATTAGAACTGTCCATGGTAATGAAACATCACACTATTGTATGTAGTATAACTGTCTATGGTGCTAAAACGTCACATTACTGTATGTATTAGAACTATCAATTTTGCTAAAACTGACAGTAAAGTACTGTGTTTATTTGAACTATCCGTGGTGCTGAAAACGACATTGACACATCTACTGGAACAGGCCATGGTTCTGAATCTGACAGTAAAGTGCTATATTTATTAGAACTGTTCATGGTGCTGAAACTTCACAATATTGTATGTATTAGAACTGTTCATTGTGCTAAAACTTCACATCACTGTATATATTAGAATTGTTCATGGTGCTGAAACTTCACATTATTGTATTGGCCTGTGTCCGGTCCATGCGGACCGGACACTGGCCGAGGGTTGGTTGGCGGCCGAGAGTGGAGTCGGCTCTCTTGGTTGCTTTGTAGGGTTTGCTCCTGTCTCTGGCCATGCTCCCTCCACCCCAGCGGACGATGGCGTGGAGCACCGCAGAGGCCACCACAGTGTATATGTTTCTTTTACTTTTTATTCATAGCTGTATGTAGAAGTGGCTGGTTGTATCCGCTGCTTTAATGTCTTTCATGTCCTAATCTAATCTAATCTAATGTGTTAGAACCGTCCTTGGTGCTGAAACTTGATGTTATTGTAGGTATTAGAACTGTCGGTGGCGCTGAAGACGACATTGAGGCATGTGATGGGACTGTCCATGGTTCTGAAACTGACAGTAAAGTTCCGTTTTTTATTAGTACTGTCCAACGTGCTGAAACTCTACAGTGTGGTATGTATTAGAACTGTCCATGGTGCTGGAACTTCACATTATTGTGGTTTTTGAAATGTTCATGGTACTTCACATAATTAGTAGGTAAGTAAGTAAATGTTATTTATTAAGCGCTTCTCACAGAAGTATAACAACAATTCAATTAAAACAACAGCAGCAACATCATAAAAATGAGATAAAGGGATTTAAAAATGATAGTTAAATGTTAACTTCACATTAGTGTATGTAATAGAACTGTCCATGGTGCTAAAGATGACATTGAGGCATGTAATGGGACAGTCCATGGTTCTGAAACTGACAGTAAAATACTGTGTTTGTTAGAACTGTCCTTGAAAATTCACATGTATTAAAACTGTTCACGGCGCTGAAACTTCACATTAGGGTATTTTTTTAACTGTTCATGGTGCTGAAACTTCACATTATTAGTAGAGTAAGTAAGTAAATGTTATTTATCAAGCGCTTCTCACAGATACAAAACCGTACAAAACATAGGTGAAGTATAACAACAATTCAACTAAAACAACAGCGGCAACATCATTAAAAGGATATGAAGGGTTTTAAAAATGATACTTAAAAGGTGCATTAACTAAAAGCATTACTAAAAAGAGAACTGTATTACAACAGTCTATGGCGCTCAGACTTCACATTACTGTATGTATTAGAACTGTCTTTGGTGCTGAAACTCCACATCACTGTATGTATCAGAACTGACCATGGTGCTGAATCCAACAGTGAAGTATCAGAACTGTCTATGGTGCTGAAAACGCCATCAACGCATATGTTGGGACTGTCCTTGGTGCTGAAATAAAGAGTGCATTCCTACATGTATTAGAAGTCTCCTGACAATGCACTTCTGCGCGTATCACAGCTGTCCATGGCTTCTGAATCTGACAGTCCTGCACCGTGCCGCGCCTGTCGGGGCCGTCCACGGTTCCGTGACAACGCCAACCCGTCAGCCATCAGTCAATCGGCGAGAGACTTTGGACGGCGGCGCGCTTTGCATTGTCGTGACAACACTTCGGAGGAGTGGTCCTGGCAGGTTGGGGGGAGTTTTGTGTGGAAGAACCAAAAGAGCGTGTCTGACATAGTTGTCACTTCCTGTGTCGACGCATCTTAGTCATGTTGACATAAGCGGCCGTCGACAAAACACAGCTATTGTTTGCTTTATTGAGATTCTTGTGTTTGTTTAGGATTTTTGGACCACAGTGATGTGTTCAAATTGAACTAAAACATTTTTTTTTAAAACTACCGTATTTCCTTGAATTGCCGCCAGGGCGCTAATTAATTTAAAACCTCTACTCACTCCGGCGCTTACCAAAGGCATTCGGTAACTTTAGGCCTGCGCTTATAGATTTGAGTGTCATGTGTGTATACCATCATGAAAAGCACATTTAAAAAAAAAAAAAAAACGTTATTATGGTCTTACCTTTACTTATAAATGAAGTCCATGCGCAGCTCCTTCCGATCAAAAGCATCGATAACTTGTTTATAGAAGTCTTCCTTATCTTTCTTCAGTTTTAAAAGTCTCTCTGTCTCGATGGAGATCTTCCTTTATTACCTCCTGCTTCGATTGAAAGTCCGGTTTAGAAAACTGTTTTATTTTAGATATGTAATCTTCTATGTTAAAAGTCCAAGCGAGAGGAAAAAATAAACGATCGCTGCTCACTCTTGCTGCTTGTTGTCACTTCTTCTGCAGCCGAGTAGTCGCAAGAAGGATCACTAGCGCCCTCTACCACCAGGAGGCGGGAGACAATTTAATGACTCATATTTGACACACGCAGCTACGGTATATTAATAAAACATAGCTGCTTACTATTCTTTTTAGCATATTCAATAGCTTGGACCTTAAATCCTACTGAATAGCTCTTTATGCGATTACAAATGATTGAAATCAGCCTCCTCCATTTTGAAAATGATGACAGGTGAAGTGTCACTCGTCACATGACGAGTTTGACCCGGCGGAAATTCTAGGCATATGCTAATTATTTTACGAAACCAGTTCGACCCGGCAGAAATTCTACACATGCGTTAATAAAAATAATATTTTGCGAAACGAATTTGACCCGGCGTTAACCCTGAGCCAGCGGTAATGCTAAGCATGCGCTAATTATTCTGCAAAACGAGTGCGACCCGGCAGTATTTCTAGGCAGGTGCATACTATTTACCCGGCGGCAATTCAAGGAAATACGGTGGATTTAATTGATTACTTTTATTTTGAACCATACTGCACAGATATTTGAACACATTTTAAATATAACAACACGGATCCTTCCTACTGCGTTTTCTTACTCTCTGGCAGAGCAGCTGTGTATTTTGTGAAGAAGCAGAGTTAACATGCCATCTGCTGTACAGAGTTAAAACAAACAAACAAAACTAAAGGCTAAGAGAAGGGAATAAATGCTAATTAGCACTTTCACGTTAGCACTAAAGCTAACGCGACGACAACAATGTTGTTTACAAAGACGTGGCTGCCTTTGGAGGAGAAACTAACTTATTTTAGTTTTCTCATCTCGAGGTAAACACAGCAGCTGTACAACTGATGAAAGACCACAGACAATCTCACACACACACACACACACACACACACACACACACACGCTGCACTGCCAGTGATGGATTAGTGGCTGTGTGGGCGTGGCTGAAAAGAACTAATGACAAAAAGAAGAAGAGGACAACAGTGGTGGCCAGATACAAAAGATGAAGACAAATACCACACACACACACACACACACAAACACACACGCACGCACACACAGACAGACTAGATTTGTTATAAAAGTTGAACTTTCTTACACTTTTCAGGCCTGCAGCAACATTTGTGCAGACAGTTTGCTCACAGCCACAGTAGTGATGCGTCAGATGCACACTGACTACTCTGAAAACGCTAGAGTGGTCGTCCAGAAACTTGAGGGTTGCTGGTGCGAGTCCATCCTTAAGACTGCTACCGTGTCTTTGGGCAAGACACTTCAACCACCTCGTTTTAAGTGTCATGTCTGATTGTGAATGAATGAATGGATGGATGGATGAATGAATTAACGTAAATGAATGTGTGAATATGCTGTTTAGAGAGTGATCAAACATATCTGTTTTGTAAATGAATGAAAGAATGAATGAATGTGTTAATTAACGAATTTAGGAATGTTTGGGGAAAAAATAAATAAATAAATCATTAAATATAAAAATGTACATTTGGTGAATAAATTAATCAACTAATTATTAATGTATTAATTAGCTAATTAATTAATATGTTTGTTAAATTAATGAATTAATATATAAATTAGTGTATGAATATATAGATAAATGTTCAAATTAATGAAAAAAGAATGGATGAATGTTTGTTGAATGAATGAATGAATGAATAAATGAATAAACGAATGATATTTTGTGAAAGAATGACTGAATGAATAATGTACATACACATTCATTTTCGGCGAGTAAATGAAAAAAAAAATGACTAAATGACTGAAATAATAATTAATTATTTTTTGGGTGAGTGAATGAATACATTAATATATAAATTCATGTTTTGTAAATGAAAGAATAAATGTATTAATGAATGTTTGGTGAATGCAATAATGAATGAATGAATTAATTGTTGAATAAATGAAATCATGACAGTTTGATGAAAGAAAGAAAGAAAGAAAGAAAGAAAGAAAGAAAGAAAGAAAGAAAGAAAGAGAGAAAGAAAGAAAGGAAGGAAGGAAGGAAGGAAGGAAGGAAGGAAAGAAGAAAGAAAGAAAGAAAAAAGAAAGAAAGAAAGAAAGGAAGGAAAGAAAAAGAAAGAAAGAAAGAAAGAAAGAGAGAAAAAAGAAAGATAGAAAGAAAGAAAGAGAAAAAGAAAGAAAGAAAGAAAGAAAGAAAGAATTCCTGGTAAACAGATGAATAAATGAATGAATATATTAATAAATGTTTAGTAAATGCAAGCCTGGATGAATGAAATAATGAAAGAATGGATATACAAAAATAATGTTTGTTGAATGAATGGATGAATGAATGAATGGATCTTAAATAATTAATTCATTAATTAAAAGTGAGTTAATATACCAATGAATGTTTGTTGAATAAATGAATGTTTGCTGAATGAATTAAAGAATGAATGAATGTATTGTATGGTATTTATTTTATAGTATATAATGCATAGTTATTGTATAGCAGTTTATTGAAATAATGTATATCATATGACATTGTATGTATATGTATTTTTATCATGCCTGTATTATTATATTAGTTACGGTATAATATGATATTTTTTTACAGCATTATTACATAGTCTTTTTCAGTACTTAATGTATATTATTTACTTTAAAGTATGCATTACATCGTATTTTAATAGTATTAACTCCATTTTATTTATTTTTATATTATGTATTTTATATTTCTATGATGTATTTAATAGTAATTATTCTATATGAGTTATTGTAATGTATTTTATAGTATATATTACATAGTGTTTTATAGTACCTAATGTACATTATTTATTTCATTCTATGTACTCTATTTCTTATAGTATGTATCTAGTAGTAGTAGTTAAAAACCAAAAGTGAAAGTTGCTGACATGTGCAAGAAAGCCCGCATCCATCCATGGATGACATCAGGGCTTCCAGAATGTTGACAAAGTACTGAAACATTCAAATATTAAGCTACCATAGTCACTGAATATTGTAACATTTGTCAGTCAGAAGGAGGAAGATGCCCATATTTGGTACACTAAGCCTTGAATATTGTAACAGCCAGCAGGAGGAAGATGACCATTTTTGGTCTTCAAGTATTATTTCAAGTTTTACAATAAAATAATCAATTAGAGTCCAAATCAAGTATTGACTAAATGTCTGCTGCTCTCTGCAGTTGAGTATATAGGTGTCTTTACCATCATCATCATCATCAAAATCATCATCATCACCATCACAACCATCATCATCATCACCACCACCATCATCATCATCATCATCATCATCACCTTTATCATCATCATACTCATCATCATCATCAAAATTATCATCATCATCATCACCATCACACCATCACAACCATCATCATCATCACCACCATCATCATCATCATCATTATCATCACAATCATCATCATCATCGTCATCACCTTTATCATCATCATCACCATCACCATTATCATCACAAGGATCACCATCATCATCACCATCATCATCATCATCATCATCATCATCATCATCATCATCATCATCATCATCATCATCACCACCATCACCACCATCATCATCACCATCATCATTATCATCACAATCATCACCGTCATCATCATCATCATCATCATCACCACCATCACCACATCCTCATCATCATCATCACCATCATCATGATCACCACCATCACCACATCCTCATCATCATCATCATCATCATCACCACCTTTATCATCCTCATTATCGTCATCACCTTCATCATCTTCATCATCCTCATCATCTTCATCATCATCACCATCCTCATCATTATCATCACTTTCATCATTTTCACCCGCAGCCTTATCATCATCATTGACATCTTCATCATCACCATCACAACTGCCACCACCATCATCATCATCATCATCATCACTTTCATAATTTTCATCATCCTCATCATCATCATCATCATCATCATTAACATCATTAGCATCACCATCACAACTGCCACCATCATCATCACGAGGATGTCGTAGTGGTTTGTGCAGCCCTTTGAGACACTAGTGATTTAGGGCTATATAAGTAAACATTGATTGATTGATTGATCATCATCATCATCACTTTCATCATTTTCATAATCATCCTCATCATCATCATCATCATTATTTACATCATCATCATCACCATCACAACCGCCACCATCATCATCATCACTTTCATCATTTTCATCATCATCATCATCACCTACATCTTCATCATCATTATCATCACCACCACAACCGCCACCACCACCATCATCATCATCATCACTTTCATAATTTTCATCATCCTCATCATCATCATCATCATTGACATCATCATCATCACCTATATCATCATCATCATCATTAACATCATTAGCATCACCATCACAACTGCCACCATCATCATCATCATCACTTTCATCATTTTCATAATCATCCTCATCATCATCATCATCATTTACATCATCATCACCATCACAACCGCCACCATCATCATCGTCACTTTCATCATTTTCATCATCATCTTCATCATCATCATCATCATCACTTTCATCATTTTCATCATCCTCATCATCATCATCATTAACATCATCATCATCACCTACATCATCATCATCATTAACATCATTATCATCACCATCACAACCGCCACCACCATCATCATCATCATCACTTTCATAATTTTCATCATCCTCATCATCATCATCATCATCATCATCATCATTGACATCATCATCATCAGCATTAACATCATTATCATCACCATCACAACCGCCACCACCATCATCATCATCACTTTCATCATTTTCATAATCATCCTCATCATCATCATTTACATCATCATCATCACCATCACAACCGCCACATCATCATCGTCGCTTTCATCATTTTCATCATCATCGTCATCATCATCATCATCACTTTCATCATTTTCATCATCCTCATCATCATCATCATTAACATCATCATCATCACCATCACAACCGCCACCACCATCATCATCATCATCACTTTCATAATTTTCATCATCCTCATCATCATCACCATTGACATCATCATCATCAGCATTAACATCATTATCATCACCATCACAACCGCCACCACCATCATCATCATCACTTTCATCATTTTCATAATCATCCTCATCATCATCATTTACATCATCATCATCACCATCACAACCGCCACATCATCATCGTCACTTTCATCATTTTCATCATCATCGTCATCATCATCATCATCACTTTCATCATTTTCATCATCCTCATCATCATCATCATTAACATCATCATCATCACCTACATCATCATCATCATTAACATCATTATCATCACCATCACAACTGCCACCATCATCATCATCATCATCACTTTCATAACCATCCTCATCATCATCACAACCGCCACCACCATCATCATCATTAACATCATTATCATCACCATCACAACCGCCACCATCATCATCACTTTCATCATTTTCATAATCATCCTCATCATCATCATCATCATTATTTACATCATCATCATCACCATCACAACCGCCACCACCATCATCATCACTATCATCATTTTCATCATCATCCTCATCATCATCATCAATAACATCATCATCATCACCTACATCATCATCATCATTATTATCATCATCACCATCACAACCCCCACCATAATCATCAACATCACTTTCATAATTTTCACCCTCAGCCTTATCATCATCATTAACATCATCATCATCACCATCAAAACCGCCACCACAATCATCATCACTATCATCATTTTCATCATCATCATCATCATCATCATCATCATCATCATCATTAACATCATCATCATCACTTACATCATCATCATCATTATCATAATCATCATCAACATCATCATCACCTACATCATCATCATCATTAACATCATTATCATCACCATCACAATCGCCACCATCATCATCATCATCACTTTCATAATCATCCTCATCATCATCATCATTATCATTTACATCATCATCATCATCATTTACATCATCATCATCACCATCACAACCGCCACCACCATCATCATCACTATCATCATTTTCATCATCATCCTCATCATCATCATCAATAACATCATCATCATCATCTACATCATCATCATCATCATCAACTTCATCATCACCATCACAACCGCCACCATCATCATCACTTTCATCATTTTCATCATCCTCATAATCATCCTCATCATCATCATCAGCATCATCATTTACATCATCATCATCACCATCACAACTGCCACCATCATCATCATCATCATTAACATCATCATCACCTACATCATCATCATCATTAACATCATTATCGTCACCATCACAACTGCCACCATCATCATCATCATCATCATCACTTTCATAATCATCCTCATCATCATCATCATCATCATTTACATCATCATTTACATCATCATCATCATTTACATCATCATCATCACCATCACAACCGCCACCATCATCATCATCATCATTGACATCATCATCACCTACATCATCATCATCATTAACATCATTATCATCACCATCACAACCGCCAACATCATCATCATCATCACTTTCATAATCATCCTCATCATCATTTACATCATCATCATCATTTACATCATCATCATCACCATCACAACCGCCACCACCATCATCATCACTATCATCATTTTCATCATCATCCTCATCATCATCATCAATAACATCATCATCATCACCTACATCATCATCATCATTAACTTCATCATCACCATCACAACCGCCACCATCATCATCATCATCACTTTCATCATTTTCATCATCCTCATCATCATCATCATCATCATTGACAATATCATCATCACCTACATCATCATCATCGTTAACATCATTATCATCACCATCACAACCGCCACCATCATCATCATCATCACTTTCATCATTTTCATCATCCTCATCATCATCATCATCATCATTGACAATATCATCATCACCTACATCATCATCATCATTAACATCATTATATTCACCATCACAACCACCACCATCTTCATCGTCATCACTTTCATCATTTTCATAATCATCACTCAATCAATCAATGTTTACTTATATAGCCCTAAATCACTAGTGTCTCAAAGGGCTGCACAAACTACTACGACATCCTCGGTAGGCCCACATAAGGGCAAGGAAAACTCACACCCAGTGGGACGTCGGTGACAATGATGACTATGAGAACCTTGGAGAGGAGGAAAGCAATGGATGTCGAGCGGGTCTAACATGATACTGTGAAAGTTCAATCCATAATGGATCCAACACAGTCGCGAGAGTCCAATCCAAAGCGGATCCAACACAGCAGCGAGAGTCCCGTTCACAGCGGAGCCAGCAGGAAACAATCCCAATCATCCTCATCATCATCAGCACCATCATCATTTACATCATCATCGTCCTCATCACAACCGCCACATCATCATCATCATCACTTTTATCATTTTCATCATCATCATCATCATCATCATCATCATTAACATCATCGTCATCGCCATCACAACCGCCACCATCATCATCGTCATCCTCATCACTTCTTAGAACGATGGAAACAGAGAAAAGATGAAGGACATGATGATGATAATGATGATGATGATGATGATGATGAAAGAGGAGCGATGAAGAGGAGCAGGTGGGAGTCCTTATCAGGAGAAAACACACACCGTTATCAGCCTGCCCTCTAGACACACACACACGCACACACTAGTCAGCATTTCCCAATGGCAACAAAAATACATAAACATCACAAGTTGATGCAATATAATAATAATAATAATAATAATAATAATAATAATAATAATAATAATAATAATAATAATAATAATAATGATAATAATCACAATAATAATAATAATTAAAAAAAACAAAATTATGACGACGATAACAATAGTAATGTTAAAAATAATAATATTAAAAATATTAATGATACATATAATTATCACAATATTAATAAAAAATAATAATATTGATAACAAATTATATAAAAACAAACAAAAATAATGATAGCAATAATAATACATGTAATAATAACATTTATGATAATAAAGTAATGATAATAATAATACTAACATTAACAATAATGCTTATTTTTTTACTATAATTACTATCGTTATTATTATCATTATTATTGTTATTATCAGCATAGTATATTTTTTTATATATATATAATTGTTCTAATTTTGTTAGTATTATTATTATTATTATTATTATTATTATTATTATTATTATTATTATTATCAACGTTTTGGGACAATGTCAAACTGTCCCAAAAAAAAGAAAACATCACCAGAACACACACGTTGAGTCAACTCCACCCGCCCGCCTGTGTCTTCAGCATAAAACAAACACACCTCAGCCCAGGTGAGCGACAGGTGCCATTTGCACCTCCTGTTTGGGCACCATGGCGATGAATCCTATTAATCCAAGGAAATGTCAGGGGGATGGTGGGTGGGGAGGGGCAATGCCCAAATAACTCATCTTTGTCTCTCACACACACACACGCACACACGCACACACACACACACACACACACACACACACACACACACACACACACATGACCCAAAATGTCAGAGGCCCGTGTCCAGTAATGTATCTGATGGAGAAAAGAAGCAAATGTCAGCTGTTCCTCAAAATGGCAGCAGACACAGACACACACACACACACACACACAAAATCAAAACAGATACATTTGGTGGCTGACTTCAAACGCAGCTACTGCCGTCTTGTGAAGCCCTTTTATGACATCGGGAGGTCGCCTACAGCCGCGGCTTGTTTTGACAACATTTTAAGTTGGACTGAAAAAATGCCAACAAGTAGTCCCTAAAAGAACATCACGTGAAAGTCTCTCACATACAAGCACACACACACACACACACACACACACACTTGGACGACCCCAACAAAAGGTGACTTTCTGGGAAAGTAAGGACATAAATAGGAAGAAAACATGTAAAGGTTGACGTTTATTTAATTGAGTATTTTTAGCTTCAGTGCTAAACGCCTGCTTGCCCCCCCCAGGTGTCTCAGGTAAAGATATGCTCATTAGCTCCGAGCTGTTTGCCTAACGAGTTCCTATTTGCCGATCTAATTACAGCGGCATGCAGAGGTTGGCCCTGAGATGCCCTCGGGCTTCATTAGCCAGCTTCGTTAGCGGGCCGCTAATCACTTCCTCTCTGCTTAACAAACCAACCCAGCCTCCCAAGACCCCTTTTAAAGAGAGAGAGGGACTGGGAGAGAGAGAGAGAGAGAGAGAGAGAGAGAGAGAGACAGAGAGAGAGAGAGAGAGAGAGAGAGAGTGTGAGAGAGAGAGAGAGAGAGAGAGAGAGACAGAGAGAGAGAGAGAGAGAGAGAGAGAGAGAGACCAATCAGAAGGGAGAATGTCAGTGAGAGCACAGTGATGCCGTTTAACAAAACACTTGGCTGACATTGTGCACGGAAACCGACTCGAGAGTAGTCCGTGTGCAGCAAACGTGAAAATCTGTCTGGGCCACGAGTGCTGTTGACACCAGGGGAGCTGCGGTTCATTATTGTGAAAGATGAAGTCCAACAGTTTTGGTGACATCGTGTTTCATTGGTTCAATGTTTCATTGGTTCAATGTTTCATTGTTTCATTGGTTCATTGTTTCATTAATTCATTGTTTCATTGTTTCATTGTTTCAATGTTTCAATGTTTGATTGTTTAAATGTTTCATTATTTCAATGACAACATGAAAACTTCTTCACCAGGGTGACAACATGAACACTTCTTCAACAGGATGACAACATGGACACGTGTTGACCAGGATGACATCATGAACTCTTGTTCACCAGGATGACAACACGAACACTTGTTCACCAGGATGACAACATGAACACGTGTTCACCAGGATGACAACATGAACACGTGTTCACCAGGATGACATCATGAACACTTGTTCACCAGGATGACATCATGAACACTTGTTCACCAGGATGACAACGCGAACGCTTGTTCACCCAGATGACAACATCAACACTTCTTCAACAGGATGACAACATGGACACGTGTTCACCAGGATGACATCATGAACACTTGTTCACCAGGATGACAACACGAACACTTGTTCACCAGGATGACAACATGAAAACTTCTTCACCAGGGTGACAACATGAAAACTTCTTCAACAGGATGACAACATGGACACGTGTTCACCAGGTTGACATCATGAACACTTCTTCAACAGGATGACAACATCAACACTTGTTCACCAGGATGACAACATGAACACTTCTTCAACAGGATTACAACATCAACACTTGTTCACCAGGATGACAACATCAACACTTGTTCACCAGGATAGCAACATGAACACGTGTTCCCCAGGATGGCAACATGAACACTTGTTCGCCAGGATGACAACATGAACACTTTTTCACCAGGATGACAACAAGAACATTTGTTCACCAGGATGACAACATGAACACTTGTTCACCAGGATGGCAACATGAACACTTGTTCACCAGGATGACAACATGAACACTTGTTTACCAGGATGGCAACACGAACACTTGTTCACCAGGATGACAACATGAACACTTCTTCAACAGGATGGCAACACAAACACTTGTTCACCAGGATGACAACACGAACACTTGTTCACCAGGATGGCAACATGAACACTTGTTCACCAGGGTGACAACATGAACACTTCTTAAACAGGATGACAACATGGACACGTGTTCACCAGGATGACATCATGAACACTTGTTCACCAGGATGACAACATCAACACTTGTTCACCAGGATGACAACACAAACACTTGTTCACCAGGATGACAACATGAAAACTTATTCACCAGGGTGACAACATGAACACTTCTTCAACAGGATGACAACATGAACACTTGTTCACCAGGATGACAACACGAACACATGTTCACCAGGATGGCAACATGAACAATTCTTCAACAGGATGACAACATCAACACTTGTTCACCAGGATGACAACACGAACACATGTTCAACAGGATGGCAACATGAACACTTGTTCACCAGGGTGACAACATGAACACTTCTTCAACAGGATGACAACATGGACACGTGTTCACCAGGATGACATCACGAACACTTGTTCACCAGGATGACAACATCAACACTTTTTCACCAGGATGATGACACGAACACTTGTTCACCAGGATGACAACACAAACACTTGTTCACCAGGATGACAACATGAAAACTTATTCACCAGGGTGACAACTTGAAGTCTTCTTCAACAGGATGACAACATGGACACGTGTTCACCAGGATGACATCATGAACACTTGTTCACTAGGATGACAACACGAACACTTGTTCACCAGGATGACAACATGAACATTTGTTCACCAGGATGACAACATGAACACTTGTTCACCAGGATGGCCTACATGAACACTTGTTCACCAGGATGACAACAAGAACACTTTTTCACCAGGATGACAACAAGAACATTTGTTCACCATGATGACAACAAGAACACTTTTTCACCAGGATGACAACAAGAACATTTGTTCACCAGGATGACAACATGAACACTTGTTCACCAGGATGACAACATAAACACTTTTTTCACCAGGATGACAACACAAACACTTTTTCACCAGGATGACAACATGAACACTTGTTCACCAGGATGACAACATGAACACTTGTTCACCAGGATGACAACATGAACAGCCGACGTGACTATTTTTTTACACACATTTGTGTATTTCTTACTTTCTTGGAACCTCTGAAAAATGCCTCTCTCTTTTGAACCAGCCTTTTTAGATAAATAAAGAATTGTATTTACAACATTAATAATATATGTGTCCTAAGATGCTGCCCCCTGTGGCTGACGTCTTTGCGTCGTCCTCCCGACAACATATACGTTTTTTGTTTATTTTAGTTCTAATTTGCATCCTAATTGCAAAGTTTTTGCATGCAACAGTGAGATATAACAGAGATACACTTCTAGACATCGGAGCTCACTTATAGTCTGACGGACTTCAACTTTCTGCTACGACGAGAGCCAGCTAATCACAAAACAACAACAACAAGGCGGCGAGGCAAGTGAGCGGGGCTACATGCTAGGCTAAAGGCTAGAGCTACACGACCACCACTACGTAGCCTGCTGCTAGCTAACGTGCGCTCGCTCGACAACAGGCTGGATGAGCTGAGAACCAGGATTACATCCCAGCTTGAACTGAGAGAATGTTGTGCTCTTAGTTTCACAGAAACCTGGCTTTCGGACAGCATCCCAGACTCTGCTATCCAGCTAGCAACGCACTCAGTCTACCGTGGAGACCGGACAAAGGCTTCAAGAAAGGTGAGAGGCGGCGGCGTCTGTGTTTACGTAAGTAACCCCTGGTGCTCGGACGTACAAGTGGTTGAAAGACACTGCTCGGACAACATTGCGTTTTGATGGTGAAATGCAGACCTTTTTACCTGCCAAGGGGGTTCAGTGCAGTGTTTATACTGTCTGTTTACATCCCGCCACGGGCGGACTCCACTACAGCGCTGAAGGTGCTGGATGACGTCATCAGTAAACAAGAGACCACGCACCCTGATGCTGCATTCAAGGTAGCTGGGGATTTTAACCACCGCAACCTAAAGAGTGTCCTCCCGAAATTCCATCAATATGTGAACTTTTCTACAAGGGAAAAAACTCTCTGGACCAAGTATACTGCAACGTAAGGGGAGCCTACAAGGCTGTACCCACGACACACTTTGGACTAACTGATCACATCTCAGCTTTTCTATATCCAGTGTACAGACAGCGCCTCAAGCAAGCCCCCCCAGTGAGAAAAACTGGACAAGTGTGGAATGAAGACACTGAACTAGTGCTTCAGGACTGCTTTGGGAGTACAGACTGGGACATGTTCAAAACTGCTGCTCAGATGGATGACGGTACTGTGGACATAGAGGAATATGCTTCCAGTGTAACTGGCTACATCAGCACATGTGTGGAAAACATTGTTCCCACAAAACAATATAAGATATACCCAAACCAAAAACCCTGGATTAACTGTGATGTTCGGTCCAAACTACATGCCCGCTCCACTGCATTTGTCTCAGGCAACGCTGATGACTACAAGAAGGGCAGATATGACCTGCGTAAATCCATCAGCGAGGCCAAGGGACAATACAGACAAAAGCTGCAGGGATTCTACTCCACCACAGATTACCGGCGCATGTGGCAAGGCCTGCAACACATCACAGACTAGAAGCAGGGGAGCAGGGGGGTCACAAACAGCCAACGATCACTGCCAGATGAGCTGAATGAGTTCTACGCCCGCTTCGAGGTCCTCAACACCAACCAACAGAGAGGGGTTCTGACCACGGAGCGCACGCAGGACCCACCCCTCACTGTGACAACAGCAGAGGTACGTACAGTTCTGAGGAGAACAAACCCACGGAAAGCAGCCGGCCCAGACAACATCCCAGGCCAGGCCCTCAGGGTGTGTTCATCAGAGCTGGCTGACGTACTTGCTGACATATACAACTTGTCTCTAGCACAAGCTGTTGTGCCCACATGCTTCAAGACCACCACCATTGTGCCCCTGCCAAAGAAAAACACTGTGACCTGTCTGAATGACTATCGCACTGTTGCACTCACCCCAATAGTGAGGAAGTGCTTCGAGAGGATAGCAATGTCACACATCAAGAAAACCATCCCAGACACACTGGACCCTCTACAGTTTGCCTACTGGCAGAACCGGTCCACTGAGGATGCAGTCAACACCGTCATCCACACCACCCTCACCCACTTAGAGGGCAAGGACACCTATGCCAGGCTATTATTCATCGACTACAGCTCTGCTGTTAACAGGGTCATCCCACAAAAACTCAATGCTAAACTCCTCACTGTTGGTCTGTAACCAACTCTCTGTGACTGGGTCCTGAAATTTCTCACAAACCGACCCCAGTCAGTCAGAATCGGCAACCAGACATCAGGCACAAATGTTCTAAGCAAAGGGACCCCCCAAGGCTGCGTGCTGAGCCCCCTATTGTACACCCTCTTCACACACGACTGTGTGGCTTCCCAGAACAACACTAGTATCATCAAGTTTGCAGATGATACTACGGTCGTCGGACTGATCACCGGGGGAGCTGAGGCAGCATACAGAAGGGAGGTAGCGGAACTGGTGGCCTGGTGTCAGGATAATAATCTCTCCTTGAACACAGACATGACCAAGGAGATGATTATTGACCCACGGAGAAGGAGTGCACAGTACACACCTTTGTACATAGGGGGGACAAAGGTGGACAGGGTGAAAACCTTTAAATTCCTTGGGACCCACATCAGCGAGGACCTCACCTGGGATCACAACACCCAACAAACAATAAAGAAAGCCCAGCAGCGACTGTACTTCCTAAGAAGGCTGAGAAAATTTGTTATGCCACCCCAAATTCTCAGCATCCTCTATAGAAGTACGGTTGAGAGTGTCCTTACCAGCTCAATCAGGGTCTGGTATGGAAACTGCACTGCTAAGGACAGGAAGGCACTCCACAGAGTGATTTAAACTGCTCAGTACATATCAGGAGCAGCCTTCCCCTCACTACAGGACATGTACTCTACCAGGGCCACCAGGAGATCACACAACATCATAAAGGACAGTACACACCCCCAGCACAGTCTCTTCAGCCTCTTACCACCAGGCCGATGATACAGGAGCCTGAAATCCAGGACTACGAGACTGACAGTTTCTACCGACAGGCCATCAGGCTTGTGAATGCTAACTTGTGATGCTAGCTCCCCCCCCTCCCCCCCATTTTTACTTTTACTTTGTCTTTTGAACAAGACAGGTACCTTGACCACCCCCGAACTGTGAACCATCACTGTAGACACTTTGCACCTTTGATCACTAAAGACACTTTAACTGCTGCTGTGACCCAAGGTCACCTCCATATTTATACTGTTGACTGTCAATAGGATGTGCAATAATGTATATTGTTGTGTTACTTATTGTGCCTTGTATATATATATATATATATTTTTTTTTTTTTTTCTTATTTTTAGCTAAGTACCGTGTGACTTGTTGAAGGGTGGACTAGCAAAGTAAGAGTTTCATTAAATGGCAAACTGTTTAACTGTGCATAAGACAATAAACAATCTTGAATCTTGATTATTGAATCTTGAATATACAGGTACATACTATTCAAACATTAAAAAAGGTAATCTTTTAGTTATTTTTTAATTTTGTTGGTAATTGATTTTTAATCTTCATTATTTACTTTAAGTTCTTGCAGTACTGAATGTCTCTGTATATACATATTTGTTGTATTTGTTTAATTAAATTTGTCATTTAAATTTCATACACACACTTGTTATTTCATATTGTGACCAGTGGGGGAGCGCTTAATTTTTTTTTAGACGCACTTGTTATTTCATATGTTGACCAGAGGGGGGAGCACTTTTAAAAGCGACACACAGTCAATTTGAAAAATCCTTCCTTTTTGGGACCACCCTCCTTTTGATAGATGTCACCACCAGGGGTGCAAATGAGACGGTTTTCCTTATTGGGACCATGATTTATGTCCTAACTTGTTCACCCGTCCTCATATGGACGGTAATTTTCCTTGATGTTGTCTCAAGAAGGGTAGAAATACAAGAACGCACACACACACACACACAATCATAAATGGTTTGAGGATTGAAAACCATTTGGCCGAGATGAAAGTTTTCTATTTCATTAGCGTGTTAGCAGGCGCCGCTAATAGAAAATCATTTAGGTCTCACGCTGGAGGAGGCGGGTGGGCGGGGGAGGGGCGGGAGATAGCAGCTGGAAGGAGGAGGCGAAAGGAGGCGGAGACAAATGGCCGACCAGATGAATGAGCAGCAGACTTTAGGGGGGTAAACAGGACCATAAAGCGGGTCCATAAAAGGAAGCGGCACCAAAGGGCCACTTTGAACCGTCGCTGAATAAACCGGTTCCAAAATGTCAAGCGGGACCTCCAAGTCACGGGTGTCCAAAGTCTAACCTGGGGTCCAGTTTTGTCCCGCATCTTATAAAAAAAGAGATTCATTCATAATTTGTTGTTATGTATTACTCATCCGGGTCACGGCACCAATGTGCGCCTCCTTTCTGTTCCGCCCATGACTCCAACTTAGGACGAGCATGCTCGCTACCGAGCTGACACCTGGCAACTATCACTGCTTTTGAAGTGGTCAGGGAGTGAGGTTTACCAACGTGCACAGAGCCCAGGCTCCCAAACCTCACCCTCATCCGGATCACGGCACCAGTCCCTTGCTTTCTGTTCTTCCCCGGACTCAAACCAGAGAGCTATCTTCCGAGCTAAAAGCCCGAGATTTAATGGGTTTAATACCGGGTTGATGCCTCTGGCTTTTAGCTCAGTAGCTAGCACACTCCTTTCTCAAATTTGAGCCCTGGGCAGAACAAAAATGCAGGGATAGAACCAAACGGGTTGGATGAAGAGTTCATAAAATTTCTTACACATACTTGTTATGTCATATGTTGACCAGAGGGGGAGCACTCTGATCCGGGTCACGGCACCAGTCACCCCCGGCCTGGTTCAGTCCCTTGCTTTCTGTTCTTCCCTGGACTCAAACCAGAGAGATATCTCCCGAGCTAAAAGCCTGATATTTAATGGGTTTAATACTGGGTTGATGCCTCTGGCTTTTAGCTCAGTAACTAGCACGTACCTTTCTCAAATTTGAGTCCTGGGCAGAACAAAAATGCAGGGATAGAACCAACCGTGTTAGATTAAGAGTTCATTAAGGCATAAGGTCCGGGTCACGGCACCAGTCACCCCTGGCTTGGTTTAGTCATTTGCTTTCTGTTCTTCCCCGGACTCAAACCTGGGTGCTAGCTCCCGGGCTAAAAGCCTGGGATTTAATGGAGGCCGGCGGTTACCGGTTTGATACATCGGGCTTTTAGCTCAGTAGATAGCATGTCCCTTTCTCACATTCGTGTCCTGGGCAGAACAAAAATGCAGGGATGGAACCAAGCAGGTTAGATGAAGGCTTCATTAAGGCATAAAAGATATTTCAGTCAGGTTTCAAGAGTTTCTGTGACGCAAACCTCACTCTGATCCGGGTCACGGCACCAGGCACCCCCAGCGTGGTTCAGTCCCCTGCTTTCTGTTCTTCTCGGGACTGCAACCTGGATCGTCCGGCATGAAACACAAGCTTGATTGCTACCAAGCTCAAATCTCGGGCTTTACTGGAGACCGGTGGTTACCAGGTTGATGCCTCGGGCTTTTAGCTCAGTAGCTAGCATGCCCCTGCTCTCAAATTTAAGTCCCGGGCAAAAACATTGGCCATAAACATGACTGAATGCTGACATTTCGGAGCTAGAACAGATGTTTTAATGAACTACAGTCTCTCATTGCTGTGTTAACTTTCAGTTTTGATAGCAGCCTAGGAAGACAAAAGCATGAGAGACGGGCAACCATTTTAGGGATCGCTCCGACTTTTAGCCACCTCGGTTCTCCCTCTCTCTCCAGCGCCCGTATCGCAACTAAATGCTAACTGTAACATGTGTTATGTACATTACTATCTGAAAAATGTGTTTAAAATGTTAGCATGTAACTTTAACGCGCATCGAGTACCAAAAGATGACTGAGGTGTCCACCCATAAAATTAGCTAAAAAAAAAAACAACCAGGTAGTACCCGTTAAATGTTTAACGCTGAGGCGAATATCTGCAAAATTTGTACACAAAAAAAACTAGCATGCAAATATTAGAATGCTAAAGCTTGTGCAGCGGGCCGTTAAAAAAAAGCCAAAGCCGAACTGGAATTCAAACAGTTACACGGCGGCCAGATAACGTCAGGTCACAAAAATATGAGCAAAATAAGCTCAAATAGCAAACATGCTGACAGTTAGTGTTAATGAAAAATACCAAAATATATAACCATGAGGTACCTGCTGAATGAGCTACAACTTTTACCATGCTAATAGCAGCAAAATGCTAACTGTAACATGTGTCATGTAAAAAATACATTACTATCGGGAAAATGTGTTTAAAATGTTAGCATGTAACTTTAACGCGCATCGAGTCCCAAAAGATGACGGAGGTGTACGCCCACAAAGTATAGCTAAAAACAACAACCTAGCGCGCTAACTGGTGGCAATCGTTAAATGTTTAACGCTGAGGCGTATATCTGCAAAATTTGCACGCAAAAAAGCTAACATGCTAATATTAGAATGATAAAGCTTGTGGAGGGACACACACACACACACACACCGAAAAGGCAGTTTGAAGTATCAAATTAAAAAATGTAAACAGGAAATCGCACGTAAACAAACAGCAACAAGTGTGTATATATATATATATATATATATATATATATATATATATATATATATATATATATATATATATATATATATATTAAAGTTTATATAAGTATGTATTTATATATACATGTATACACATATACATATATACCCATATATATATATATATATATATATATATATATATATATATATATATATATATATATATATATATATATGTATATGCATATATATATTTGTATATATGTATATTTTATGTATGAATACATAAATATACATACAAATAGTCGCACGTAAACAAACGCTAACAATTTATATGGATATATATATATTTATACATATATATATATATATATACATATATATATGTGTGTGTGTGTGGGTGGGTGTAGTCCTGTCTATTCAGTATATGTGTATAAATATATATCAAATACGAATATATATGAAATATGTAAAATTTATACTTTTATATACATATAGTCGCATGCATACACACATATGTACACACACACACACACACACACACACATATATATATATATATACATACATATATAGTCATGTGTAGTCAGTATATATGTACATATATAGTACATATAAAGATATACTTAAATATCCAAATAAATATGGATATCTTATACACATGTAATACATTTCATATTAATATTATTTTATTTTGTATTTTTATAAGGTTTAAATTCCGGTAGTTGTTGTTTAATTTCCACCTGCAGACACATGTCCGCGTGTACCGCGCGGAATCCTCCCGCTCTTTCCAGCCTGCCGCCACTCCACTCGCGGAGCATCAGCACGTTCCGTTAGGTCTCCGCCGGACCGTGAGACGTCTCGTGCGGCGGGAGCTCCGCGCGACGCTTTACGGGGAACGTCGGCGTCTGCGCGCGCAAAAAGCCAGCGGTAACGTGATGGTGCAGATTATGAATCACATCTCACAAAAATACAAGTTCTCTGACTTCCGGTTCCGTTCCCAACGGAACCAATAACGCGCGATAAGTTATAATAATGCATCCATAACGCACCACATGGCGTCCAAAACAAAACAAAGTTCGCACAATCCCAAAGTTCGACAACTTTTACGCGCACCTACCTTCACTCATCATCATCATCATCATCATCATCATCGTCATCATCATCATCATCATCATCCTCCGGAGCGCCAAGTATCCTCCCTGACGACCCATCCTCTGACGCGAGACCTTGGAGGAGAAACTAGCTCACCGCCATGGCGCGGTGCGTTAAAATCCAAACGTCAGGAGATCCATGAAGTCCACTTGAACGTCAACGAAGAATGAAGTATAGTAGCAGTAAATTTGTAATGGTAGTAGTACTTCTAGTAGTAGTAGTAGTAGTACTTATAGTAGTAGTAGTAGTAACCCCCAAAAAGTTCGATTTCGATAGATCCAAACTGCGTCCGCTCCTCGTGCAGGCGCGCCAACATGTGCTCTTCTTTTGCCTCCTCTGCCTCTATAAGTGTGTGCGCGCGCGCGCGTGGGCGCGTGCATGCGTGCGTGTCTGTAAGAGAGAGAGAGAGAAAGGGGGGTGGGGGTGATGGTGATGAGGAGGGCGGGATTTTGCACTTGCGGGGACATTTGCGCCTCAGACGTGCACACGCGCACACACGCGCGCGCTCTGGTCACGGAAAAGTGGTAATTGTAGACAACACGCGTGACTTTCTATTGACTACGTGTGGGGGGTGTCGGCAAATAGAAAAAGAGGAAAAGAAGAAAAAAAAAAGCCCAAATAAAAGACTTCCGGAGACTGGCGGGGCTCCAGGGATACCTTTTAGGAGGTGCGGCTGCGCCCCCTGGCGGCAGGAAAGTTGTATTGTGCATGCGTCTGTGCCTGACCATTGACCATTCTCCAAAGTGACGTCACACGAGCGTCCCACAAAGTCCACTTTTTGTTTGACAGCTGAGGGCTGCACGTGTCGTCCTGGACGATGGACGAAGAACAGAAAGTGAAAGTGAAAGTGAAACTGGCCTCCGCCCTTTTTTTTGTGTGGTTTGAAAGATATTTAAAGATGTTTGGGTAGGGGAAAAGTACTTTAGAATCATGGGTGGAGCACCGATTGTCGGTGAGCTTGGGTAAGTCTAGGATAAGTTAGGTAAGTTTCGTTTAAGTAAGTTTAAGCTAGTTAAGTTTAGGCTAAATTGGATAACTTTAGTTTGGATAAGTTTAATTTAGATTAGTTGAGGTAAGTTCAGGTTAAGTAAGTTTGGGCTAAATTAGGTAAATTTAGTTTAGGTAAGTTTTTGGCTAAATTAGATAAGTTTAGTTTAGGTAAGTTCAGGTTAGGTAAGTATGCTTAATTAGGTAAATTTAGTTTAGGTTAGTTCAGGTTAGGGACGTTTAGGCTAAATTAAGTAAGTTTAGTTTAGGTAAGTTCATGTTAGGTTAGGGAAGTTTAGTTTAGGTATGTTTAGGCTAAGTTAGGTAAGTTTAGTTTAGGTAATTTCAGGTTAGGTAAAGTTAGGTTAGGTAAGTTTAGTTGAGGTAAGTTTCGGCTAAATTAGGTAAATTTAGTTTAGGTAAGTTTCGGCTAAGTTAAGTAAGTTTAGCTTAGGTAAATTCAGGTTAGGTACATTTAGGCTAAATTAGGTATGTTTAGTTTAGGTAAGTTCCGGTTAGGTAAGTTTAGGCTAAATTAGGTAAGTTTAGTTTAGGTTAATTCAGGTTAGGTACATTTAGGCTAAATTAGGCAAGTTTAGTTTAGGTAAGTTCAGGTTAGGTAAGTTTAGGCTAAATTAGGTAAGTTTCGTTTAAGTTAGTTCAGGTTAGGTATGTTTAGGCTAAATTAGGCAAGTTTAGTTTAGGTAAATTCATGTTAGGTAAATTTAGGCTAACTTTGGTAAGTTTAGTTTAGGTAAGTTCAGGTTAGGTAAGTTTAGGCTAAATTAGGTAAGTTTAGTTTAGGTAAGTTCAGGTTAGGTGAGGTAAGTTTAGTTTAAGTATGTTTAGGCTAAGTGAAGTAAGTTTAGGCGAAGTTAGGTAAGTTTAGCTTAGGTCAGTTTAGGTTGGATTAGGTAAATTTAGGTTAGGTAAGGTTGGGTAAGTTTAGCTTTGTTTTTGTTTTTTAAATAAATAACGTACCACTGACAGTCACACACACACACACACACACACACACACACACACACACACACACACACACACACACACACACACACACACACACACACAAACACACACACACACACTAGGTGTGGCGAAATTACCTCTGCATTTGACCCATCCCCTTGTCCACCCCCTGGGAGGTGAGGGGAGCAGTGGGCAGCAAATGTGGCCACGCACGGGAATCATTTCGGGTGATTTAATTCCCATCCTCAAGAAGGTAACAAATACAAGAAAGAGTGCGTGTGTGTTCTTGTATTTGTACCCTTCTTTAGTCACAAAGAACAAAAAGTATCTTCCATATAAGGAGGTGTGAGCAAGTGATGACATAAATCATTGTTTTGATTGATTGAAACTTGTATTAGTAGATTGCACAGTACAGTACATATTCTGTACAATAGACAACTAAATGGTAACACCTGAATAAGTTTTTCAACTTGTTTAAGTCGGGGTCCACGTTAATCAATTCATGGTACAATAACCATCCATCCATCCATTTTCTACCGCTTATTCCCTTTCGGGGTCGCGGGGGGCGCTGGCGCCTATCTCAGCTACAATCGGGCGGAAGGCGGGGTACACCCTGGACAAGTCGCCACCTCATCGCAGGGCCAACACAGATAGACAGACAACATTCACACTCACATTCACACACTAGGGCCAATTTAGTGTTGCCAATCAACCTATCCCCAGGTGCATGTCTTTGGAAGTGGGAGGAAGCCGGAGTACCCGGAGGGAACCCACGCATTCACGGGGAGAACATGCAAACTCCACACAGAAAGATACCGAGCCTGGATTTGAACCCAGGACTACATTGCATCTAATAAAAAATGTCTCATTTGCACCCCTGCTGGTGACATTTATCATAATTTAATGCAAAATGGTGACATTTAACATGTAAAATTCTGACTTTTATCACAATATTGCCATCTTATTTTTTGTTTGTTCTTGTAAAACAGTGACATGTTTTGAGTAAAATTATGACTTATGTCAGCATTTTGCCTAATAAAATTCTGATTATTGTTACAACATTGCCAACATTTAAAGTGTTCTTATAAAATTGTGACTTTTGTGAAGTAAAATCATAAAAATTGCCAACATTTGAAGCTTTTCTTGTAAAATTGCGAATTGTAAAGTTGGAATTGATGAATTCCAACTTTTATCATAACATTGCACAAATGCTCAGTTTTTCTTGTAAAATTTTGACTTACGTTGAGTAAAATGGCGACTTGTATTATATCACTGGCCAAATTCTAAGTTGTTCTTGTGAAATTGTGACCTTTTCCCTGTGAAAGCAAGTGGGTGTCAAAATTTGAAGTGCTCCCCCTCTGGTCAACATATGATATAACAAGTGGATGTAAGGAATTGAAATGTGCCCCTTTTGGCCCACATATTTTAAAAAAAAAAAATACATTTGTACATAGAGAGATACTGTAATAACGTTAAGTAAATAATTAAGATTAAAAAAACAATTACAAACCAAAAATAAATGAGTTAAAATCAGTCTTGTTGTCACAATGTGTCATATTTTTTCTGTTTTTGTAATGTTGGAATATTATCTGGTAAAATTATTACTTTTTTATGTACAATTGTTACTTTATAATGCAAAATGGTGACATTTGTCATGTAAAATTCTGACTTTCATCACGATATTGCCAATTTTTTTGTTGTTCTTGTAAAATAGTGACATTTTTTTAGTAAAATTATGACTTTTGTCTTCATTTTACCAAGTAAAATTCCAATTATTATTATAAAATTGTGAATTTTGTGAAGTAAAATGACAACTCTTTTCATAAAAATTGCCAACATTTTAAGCTTGTCTTGTAAAATTACGACTTTTATTGTGACCAATTGCCAATGTGTTTGTTGTTCTTGCAAAAGAGTGACATTTTTGGAGTAAAATTATGACTTTTGTATCATTTTGCCAATTAAAATTCCGATAATTATCATTACATTGTCAAAGTTTTTAAGTTTTCTTCTAAAATTGTGACTTTTGTCAAGTAAAATGACAACTCTTTTAATGAAAATTGCCAACATTTGAAACTTTTTCTTGTAAAATTGCAACTGCTTTGGTTGAAATTCCAACGTTATCATAATATTGCACAAATGTTCAGTTTTTCTTGAAAAAAATTTAACTTGCGTTGAGCAAAATGAAGTTTTTCTTGCAAAATTGTGACCTTTTCTTGTGAAATTCCAACTTATTTTTCTCAACAAGCTTTTATATTTGCATAGTATGTTTATATTATTAATGTTCTAAATACACCTCTTTATATAAATAGAAAGGCTGCTCCTAAAGAGAGAGGCATTTTTCTCAGGTCTTAAGAAGGTAACAAATACAAGAATGTGTGTGTGTGTGTGTGTGTGTGTGTGTGTGTGTGTGTGTGTGTGTGTGTGTGTGTGTGTGTGTGTGTGTGTGTGTGTGTGTGTGTGTGTGTGTGTGTGTGTGTGTGTGTGTGTGTGTGTTAGCATCCTGGCTGCCTAAATGCAAACATCGTTGCGTATTGGAGGCAGGACGGCGCTGCTTGGCTGCGCGTGGAAAGGAAGGAGACCTGGAAGCGTGTCGTGGCGTGTGCTGGCGTGCCAAAACTCCTCCCTCCTCCCTTCATCAAATGTTGGCTTCCCGTCGCCCCTCAACTTCCCGCTAACAATCCCGGCGGATTCGCCTTTCACAGCTCACGGCTTCCCAGGCGCTCCGCCACGCTTGACATTCCAAGGAAAAACCTTGCGGGACATTTTCCAGCACCTCCACCTGTGCAGTTTGGGGGGTGAGGCGTGCACGCGCACACGCACGCCCTCCTACGTGCACTCACAGTAGAAGTTCCCCTAAAGAAGACATTTAGTCAGATCCAGGGTCAAACTGTGCCCTTCATACAACCATGACAGTTATCATGTCAAGTTAAAGTGGTCACACAAGTGTAAAAAGAAGTTAAGCAATGTTACAAAAACACCGATTAAAACTTTGCTGCTCGCTGAACTGACTTTTCCCCGGCCAGGATGACGTTTTTGTTTTTGTTTTGTTATTAGTTTCTGTGAATGAAACCTTATAACTGCTAGTTTCTGTGAGTGAGTCATTTTAACTTCTAGTTTCTGTTAGTGAGACCTTTCAATTGCTAGTTTCTGGAAATGAAACATTTTAACCGCTAGTTTCCGTGAGTGAGACCTTATAATTGCTAGTTTCTGTAAGTAAGATCTTTTAGATGCTTTTTACTGTGAGTGAAACCTTATAACTGCTACTTTCTGTGAGTAAGATATTTTAGATACTATTTACTGTGAGTGAAACCTATTAACTGCTAGTTTCTGGGAATGAAACCTTTTAACTGCTAGTTTCTGTATGTAAGATATTTTAGGTGGTAGTTTCTGTAGGTGAAATCTTTTAACTGCTAGTTTCTGTAAGTAAGATATTTTAGGTGCTAGTTTTTGTGAGTGAAACCGTATAACTGCTAGTTTCTATGAGTGGGATCTTTTAGATGCTATTTACTGTGAGCGAAACTTTTAAACTGCTAGTTTCTGTGAGTGAAACCTTATAACTGCTAGTTTTTGTGAGTGGGATCTTTTAGATGCTATTTACTGTGAGTAAGACCTTTTAACTGCTACTTTCTTGAGTGAGATCTTTTAGATGCTATTGACTGTGAGTGAAACCTTTTAACTGCTAGTTTCTGTGAGTGAGATCTTTTAACTGCTAGTTTCTGTGAGTGAGACCTTTTAACTGGTAGTTTCTGTGAGTAAAATCTTTTAGATGCTTGTTTCTGTCGGTGAAACCTAATAACTGCTAATTTACTGTGAGTAAGATCTTTTAACATCTAGTTTCTGTTAGTGAAACCTTTCAAGTCCTAGTTTCTGGAAATTAAACATTTTTACTGCTAGTTTCCTTGAGTGAAACCTTATAACTGCTAGTTTCTGTGAGTAAGATCTTTTAGATGCTATTTACTGTGAGTGAAACCTATTAACTGCTAGTTTCTGGGAATTAAACCTTTTAAATGCTAGTTTCTGTATGTAAGATCTTTTAGGTGCTAGTTTCTGTGAGTGAAACCTTTTAACTGCTAGTTTCTGTGAGTGAGATCTTTTAACTGCTAGTGTCTGTGAGTAAGATCTTTAAGATGTTAGTTTCATTAAGTGAAACCTTATAACTGCTTATTTTTGTGAGTATAACTCTTAACTGCTAGTTTCTGTGATTGAAACCTTTTAACTGCTAGTTTCTGTGAGTGAGATCTTTTAACTGCTATTTTCTGTGAGTGAAATATTTTAACTGTTTGTTTCTGTGAGTAAGATCTTTTAGATGCTAGTTTCTGTGAATGAAACCTTCCATCCATCCATTTCCTGCCGCTTATTCCCTTTTTGGAGTCGAGGGGGGCGCTGGCGCCTATCTCAGCTACAATCGGGCAGAAGGCGGAGTACACCCTGGACAAGTCGCCACCTCATCGCAGGGCTTGTATGAAACCTTATGACTGCTAATTTCTGTGAGTGAGACCTTATAACTGCTGGTTTCTGTGAGTAAGATCTTTTAGATGCTATTTACTGTGAGTGAAACCTTTTAACTGCTAGTTTCTGGGAATTAAACCTTTTAACTGCTAGTTTATGTATGTAAGATATTTTAGGTGCAAGTTTCTTTGAGTGAGACCTTATAACTGCTAGTTTCTGTGAGTGAGATATTTTAGATGCTATTTACTGTGAGTGAAACCTTTTAACTGCTAGTTTCTGGGAATTAAACTTTTTACCTGCTAGTTTCAGTATGTAAGATCTTTTAGGTGCATGTTTCTGTGAGTGAGCTATTTTAACTACTATTTTCAGTGAGTGAGACCTTTTAGCTGCTCGTTTCTGTGAGTAAGATCTTTTAGATGCTAGCTTCTGTGAGTGAAACCTTATAACTGCTCATTTCTGTGAGTATAACTTTTAACTGCTAGTTTCTGTGATTGAGACCTTTTAACTGCTAGTTTATTTGAGTAAGATCTTTTAGATGCTAGTTTGCTGTGAGTATAATTGTTTACTTGCTGTTTTCTGTGAGTGAAACTTTTTAACTTTTAGTTTATGTAAGTGAGACTTTCTGGCTGCTAGTTTCTGTTAGTGAGACCTTATTGCTGCTATTTTATCCATGTCCATAAAAAGCTCTTTAACAAGTCCATTTTGATAGTGTAAACCCTATAACATATAATTTACATTTTAGATAGATAGATAGATAGATAGATAGATAGATAGATAGATAGATAGATAGATAGATAGATAGATAGATAGATAGATAGATAGATAGATAGATAGATAGATAGATAGATAGATAGATAGATAGATAGATAGATGGATAGATGGATAGACGGATAAATCTAATTTAGAATGTATGTTATATATGTAATGTAGTTCTCACTTTAAAGGCCTACTGAAACCCACTACTACCGACCTCGCAGTCTGATAGTTTATATATCAATGATGAAATATTAACATTGCAACACATGCCAATACGGCCTTTTTCCATCCATCCATTTCTACAGCTTATTCCCTTTTGGGGTCACGGGGGGCGCTGGCGCCTATCTCAGCTACAATCGGGCGGAAGGCGTGTTACACCCTGGAAAAGTCGCCACCTTATGGGGCGGCATAGCTCGGTTGGTAGAGTGGCCGTGCCAGCAACTTGAGGGTTGCAGGTTCGATTCCCGCTTGTGCCATCCTAGTTACTGCCGTTGTGTCCTTGGGCAAGACACTTTGCCCACCTGCTCCCAGTGCCACCCACACTGGTTTAAATGTAACTTAGATATTGGGTTTCACTATGTAAAGCGCTTTGAGTCACTTGAGAAAAGCGCTATATAAATATAATTCACTTCACTTATCGCAGGGCTACGGCCTTTTTAGTTTACTAAATTACAATTTTAAATTTCCCGGGAGTTTCATCTTGAAAACGTCGTGTAATGATGACGTGTACGCAAGACGTCACGGGTTTAAAGGAAATATGAGCGCTGCACACACACACAGCTAAAAGTCGTCTGCTTTAACCGCATAATTACACAGTATATTGGAGATCTGTGTTGCTGAATCTTTTGCAATTTGTTCAATTAATATTGGAGAAGTCACAGTGAAAGATGGAGTTGGGAAGCTTTAGCCTCCAGCCACACAAACACACGGTGGTTCCTTGTTTAAAATTCCTGGAGGTGAAACTTTTCTGTAGATCAGAGCGTGGTCAAGCCAACATGGATCCCTACCAAATGTCAACCAGCAGGATTCGGTGAGAAAATTGTGGTTAAGAAGTCAGTTCTTACTGGAGAAAAGCTGAGCTTGTGCCGTCCATAGCTGCCGTCGACTCCCCTGAGACACTGCGTGTCAAGACACCCGTGGAGACACCCTTCCGACTATCAGGTACTATTTAATTCACTAAAACACTAGCAACCCAATAGAAAGATAAGGGAGTTCCCAGAATTATCCTAGTAAATGTCTCTAAAAACATCGGAATCCGTCCCAATGCAATTGCTTTTTTTTTTTTTTAAGAATTTTTTTTTTCTGGTCCATCGCTATCAATATCCTCAAACACAAATCTTTCATCCTCGCTCAAATTACTGGGGAGTTGTTGTTTTCTCGGTCCGAATAGCACTTTTTGTTGGAGGATCCCATTAATAATAATGTGACTATGTAAGGAGCCCCCACACGTGTGACGTCCTCGTCTGCGACTTCCGGTAGAGGCAGGGCTTTTCTCTTAGCACCAAAAGTTGCAAACTTTATCATGGATGTTCTCTATTAAATCCTTTCAGCAAAAATATGGCAATATCGCGAAATGATCAAGTATGACACATAGAATGGACCTGCTATCCCCATGTAAATAAGAAGATCTAATTTCAGTAGGTCTTTAATCAGTCAAATTGCATCTATGTAACCCTTAATGACGTGCATCTCAAAGGGCTTCAAAGACATCAAGCCCTGATCCAAACACACATCGGGACAAGGAAAAACAAAAGAAAAAAAACAGGTTTGAAAAAAGAAGAAACCTTGAAGAGGGACTGCGTCTGTAGAGACCACCCTTCCAGGGTTTTTTAATAGTTCAATTGACATCGATAAATGAACAAATTGTTAAATAAATAAAGCGGGAGTTCAGTCTGTCGGGAAACCAAGATCTACTCCTGGGTCAGGTGCACTGAGCCCTCACTCAGGCTGGCAGACTTGCTAATCACCTGTGCCCCGACCTGTTCTTGTGTATTTAGCCAAGTGGGAGTCAAACAGTGATCTATATTTCTAGGACGACTCAGGTCAGGTCTGGCCCGGACAGTGGGGCATTGATAAATCCGCCTCAAAACTATAACTTTTGCTGGTGCTTTCTAAAAATCTGCCGCAAATTCAAACAATGACAAAGGAAGCCCGCGGAAGAGCAACTCGTCGATTCAGCGGCACCTCCACTAACGAGCTCAATCGGGTCCAACCGCTACTGAGCGAGACCCGATGTTTTTGGGGGCTCGTTCGGGATTCAACGCTAATTTTTCTCGAAATTATCAGAATTAAAAGTGTAATTTGACTTAATTGGTTAAACACGTCTCGCATGTGCACCCAATGGGTTGTGATGCACTCAAGGGTGCCAGTCAAAGCTCACACCTTGCATGCGGGGGAAGTAAAAATCCTCTAAAATGCTGCCTAGTGAATCCTTCTTTATCACAAAGTTGCATTTAAACGCACAAAGTGTCCTGGAGCTGGATAACGACTCAAACAAACATCCAATTTGCTGCGTAAATTACCCAGGAGGCCTTGCTGAGAGAAGTGGGAGGTGACTCAACGGGAAGATGCTAATATAAAAATTGCACGCACACACACACACACACACACGCACACTCGCGGGTGTTAATATTAATTCCTAACTGAAGCCCATCACAAGCGGCAACTTAATTACACTAATTTCACTGTGATTGGGCCCCACAGGAGCACACAAACACACAAACACACTCATTCAGCGTTTGGCCCCGACACTGAATTAAGGATATTGTCATTTTGGATCATTTCCCACGTGAGAGAGAGGGGGGTGGTGTGTGTGTGAGTGTGTGTGTGTGTGTGTGTGTGTGTGTGTGTGTGTGTGTGTGTGTGTGTGTGTGTGTGTGTGTGTGTGTGTGTGTGTGTGTGTGTGTGTGTGTGTGTGTGTGTGAGTGTGTGTGTGTGTGTGTGTGTGCGTGCGTGCGTGCGTGCGTGCGTGCGTGCGTGCGTGCGTGCGTGCGTGTGTGTGTGTGTGTGTGTGTGGCAAGTTAAAGTAGCATGTTTATGCAGAATGTTTATGTAGCGTGTTTATATAGTATCTTTATGTACCATGCTATTTAGCATGTTTATGTAGCATGTTTATATAGTCTCTTTATGTAGCATGTTTATGTAGCATGTTAATATAGCATGTTTTGTAGCATGTTTATATAGTATCTTAATGTAACATGTTTACATAGCAAGTTTATTTAGCATGTTTACATAACATGCTTATTTAGCATGTTTATGTAACATGTTTATATAGTCTCTTTATGTAGCATGCATATTTAGCATGTTTATGTGCCATGTTTATATAGTCGCTTTATGTAGCATGTTTATGTAGCATGTTTATATAGTATCTTTATGTAGCCTGCTATTTAGCATGTTTATGTAGCATGTTTACATTACATGCTTATTTTGCATGTTTATGTAGCATGTTTATACAGTCTCTTTATGTAGCATGTTAATATAGCATGTTTTGTAGCATGTTTATGTAGCATGTTTATGTTGCAGGTTGCTGGAACCTACCTCAGCTGCATTCGGGCGGAAGGCGGGTTACGCCCTGGACAAGTCGCCACCTCATTGCAGTTCATTATAATTAGTACACCAAATAAGATGTAATAATCGTGTTGATTCGAGAGTCGATTTTCAATCGAATCGTCATCCCAGGAATCGGAATTGGATCGAATCGTTCAGTACGCTAAGATTTCCCGCCCCTTTTAGCTTGAGGACAATTGTCTACAGGTCTCCTGGTTTTTTTAGGGTGTGGTGTATTTCCTGGCCTTCTTCCATGTTTGTTGATGCAGAGAAGAAAGGGTGAAGTGCAGAGTGCGACTGGCAACGAGAGAGAAGAAGAAGAAGGTAGCCATGGCGTGGTGCATGCGGACATAAGCAGGGGCGGACGGGCAGATGGAGACGCGACGCTCGCAAACAGGAGCGCATCAACCGGGGACGGCGGCTGCGAGGACGCGGGGACAGGACTTGTTTGGACAGATGGCGGCTGTGTGCTCGTTACACAAGCAGCGCTGCTCGCCGTGGACACAATCTACGTGCAAAGTTGAAACACACACGTGGCAGTGTGTGTGTGTGTGTGTGTGTGTGTGTGTGTGTGTGTGTGTGTGTGTGTGTGTGTGTGTGTGTGTGTGTGTGTGTGTGTGTTTAGAAGGATTTGATGGCGGGAATGTGAAAAGGATGCCATCTAGTGTCCATTTATGTAGCTTGTTTGTTTCTGAGTGCAGCAGGAAGGGTGGTCCTTAGTCCCCGGTGGAAAAAAACGGTCGTCATTTTGTAAAATAAACATGAATGTGTGTGTGTGTGTGTGTGTGTGTGTGTGTGTGTGTGTGTGTGTGTGTGTGTGTGTGTGTGTGTGTGTGTGTGTGTGTGTGTGTGTGTGTGTGTGTGTGTGTGTGTGTGTGTGTGTGCTGGAGGACAAGAAAGTCACACACACTTGAAAAAGACCCTCCATGACTACTTTGTCACGGGGGTCCCAGGTCGACCAGGTGGACACAAGAACCAGGGAGTGAGAGCCATCTCTGGACCACAAAGTTAAGGAGCTGAGATGACATCAGCAAGGGTCCCGCAGACCCTGTTGTGACCATGACATGAGACGACCATGACCATGACATAACACCACCAAAACCATGACATAAGACCACCATGACCATGACATAACACCACCATGACTGTGACATGAGACCACAATGAGGACATGAGACCAAAAATGAGGACATGAGACCACCATGACCATGACATTACACAACCATGACTGTGACATGAGACAACAATGAGGACATGGGACCAAAATGAGGACATAAGACCACCATGACCATGACATTACACAACCATGACTGTGACATGAGACCACAATGAGGACATGAGACCAAAATGAGGACTTGAGACCACCATGACCATGACATGAGACCACCATGAGCATGACATTACACAACCATGACCGTGACATGAGACCAAAATGAGGACATGAGACCACCATGACCATGACATGAGACCACCATAACCATGACATTACACAACCATGACCGTGACATGAGACCACAATGAGGACATGAGACCAAAATGAGGACATGAGACCACCATGACCATGACATTACACAACCATGACCGTGACATGAGACCACAATGAGGACATGAGACCATAATGAGGACATGAGACCATAATGACCATGACATAAGACCACCATGACCATGACATGAGACCACCATGACATTACACAACCATGACCGTGACACGAGACCACAATGAGGACATGAGACCAAAATGAGGACATGTGACCACCATGACCATGACATGAGAACAAAATGAGGACACGAGACCACCATGACCACGACATGATACCACCAAGACCATGACATGAGACCACCATGACCATGACATAAGAAAACAATGAGGACATGAGACCAAAATGAGTACATCAAATCACCATGACCATGACATGAGATCATGATGACCATGACATGAGACCACAACATGAGACCACCAAAAACATGACATGAGATCACCATGACCATGACATGAGACCACCATGACCATGACATAAGACCACCATGAGGACATGAGACCAAAATGAGGATATGAGATCACCATGACAATGACATGATATCACCATGACCACAACGTGAGACCACCATGACCATGACATGAGATCACCATGACCATGACATGAGACCACAACATGAGACCACCAAGACCATGACATGAGATCACCATGACCATGACATGAGACCACCATAACCATGACATAAGACCACCATGAGGACATGACACCAAAATGAGGACATGAGACTACCATGACCATGACAAGATATCACCATGACCATGACATGAGACCACCATGACCATGACATAAGACCACCATGAGGACATGAGACCAAAATGAGGACAGGAGACTACCATGACCATGACAAGAGATCACCATGACATGAGACCACCATGACCATGACATAAGACCACCATGAGGACATGAGACCAAAATGAGGACATGAGACTACCATGACCATGACAAGAGATCACCATGACCATGACTTGAGACCACCATGACCATGACATGAGACCACCATGACCATGACATAAGACCACCATGAGGACACTCATATATACAACGAAAATTTTAACCTTGGTCCTAACTAATAATAAATATAAATCGTTTGAGGTGCTTTCTATGAGGTTTGTCACACCGCTGCCTCTGTGCCTGGGTGTTATCTACCGCCCCCAGGGCCCTATTCGGACTTAATCAGTGAATTCTCAGAGTTTGTTGCTGATGTAGTGACGCACGCCGATAATAAAATTATAATGGGGGACTTTAATATCCATATGAATACCCCATAGGACCCACCGTGGGTAGCGCTCCAGACTATAATTGATAGCTGTGGCCTTACACAAATAATAAATGAACCGACGCATCGCAGCGGTAATACGAGAGACCTAGTGCTTGTCAGGGGTATCACCGTTTCCAAAGTTATGATGCTCCCGTATACTAAAGTAATGTCCGATCATTACCTTATAAAATTTGAAGTTCAGACTCATGTTCGGCAAGCTAATGATAATAATAACTGCTATAGCAGCCGCAACATTAATGCTGCCACAACGACGACTCTTGCTGACCTACTGCCCTCTGTAATGGCACCGTTCCCAAAGTATGTGGGCTCTATTGATAACCTCACAAACAACTTTAACGACCACCTGCGCGAAACCATTGATAACTTAGCACCGCTGAAGTTAAAAAAGGCTCCAAAAAGGCGTACGCCATGGTTTACAGAAAAAACTAGAGCTCAGAAATTATTATGTAGAAAGCTGGAACGCAAATGGCGCACGACTAAACTTGAGGTGCACCATCAAGCATGGAGTGATGGTTTAATAACTTATAAACGCATGCTTACCTTAGCTAAAGCTAAATATTACTCAAATCTCATCCGCCTTAATAAAAACGATCCAAAATTTTTGTTTAGTACAGTAGCATCGCTTACCCAACAAGGGACTCCTTCCAGTAGCTCCACCCACTCAGCAGATGACTTTATGAAATTTTTTAATAAGAAAATTGAACTTATTAGAAGGGAGAATAAAGACAATGCGTCCCAGCTACAACTGGGTTATATTACCACAGATACGACTGTATATACGGCGGATACTGCAAATATCCAGAATATTTTCTCTCGTTTTGATGAAATAACATTAGAGGAATTGTTACAATGTGTAAATGGAATAAAACAAACATGTTTACTTGACCCACTTCCTGGGAAACTTATCAAGGAGCTCTTTGTATTATTAGGTCCATCAGTGCTAAATATTATAAACTTATCACTTTCCTCTGGCACTGTTCCCCAAGCATTCAAAAAAGCGGTTATTCATCCTCTCCTTAAAAGACCTAACCTCCATCCTGACCTCATGGTAAACTACCGACCGGTGTCTCACCTTCCCTTTATTTCAAAAATCCTCGAAAAAAATTGTTGCAGAGCGGCTAAATGAACACTTAGCGTCTAACAATCTATGTGAAAAACTTTCAATCCGGTTTCAGGGCAAATCACTCTACATAGACAGCCCTCGCAAAAATGACTAATGATCTATTGCTAACGATGGATTCTGATGCATCATCTATATTGCTGCTCCTCGATCTTAGCGCTGCTTTCGATACCGTCAATCATAATATTTTATTAGAGCGTATCAAAACTCGAGTTGGTATGTCAGACTTAGCCCTGTCTTGGTTTTACTCTTATCTTACTGGCAGGGTGCACTGCGTCTCTCGTAACAGTGTGACCTCGGACTATGTTAAGGTAACGTGTGGAGTTCCCCAGGGTCCGGTCCTTGGCCCTGCACTCTTCAGCATCTACATGCTGCCGCTAGGTGACATCATACGCAAATACGGTGTTAGCTTTCACTGCTATGCTGATGACACCCAACTCTACATGCCCCTAAAGCTGACCAACACGCCGGATTGTAGTCAGCTGGAGGCGTGTCTTAATGAAATTAAACAATGGATGTCCGCTAACTTTTTGCAACTCAACGCCAAAAAAACGGAAATGCTGATTATTGGTCCTGCTAGACACCGACCTCTATTTAATAATACAACTTTAACATTTGACAACCAAACAATTAAACAAGGTGACTCGGTAAAGAATCTGGGTATTATCTTTGACCCAACTCTCTCCTTTGAGTCACACATTAAAAGCGTTACTAAAACGGCCTTCTTTCATCTCCGTAATATCGCTAAAATTCGCTCCATTTTGTCAACTAAAGACGCTGAGATCATTATCCCTGCGTTTGTTACGTCTCGCCTCGATTACTGTAACGTATTATTTTCAGGTCTCCCCATGTCTAGCATTAAAAGATTACAGTTGGTACAAAATGCGGCTGCTAGACTTTTGACAAGAACAAGAAAGTTTGATCACATTACGCCTGTACTGGCTTCCTGTGCACTTAAGATGTGACTTTAAGGTTTTACTACTTACGTATAAAATACTACACGGTCTAGCTCCATCCTATCTTGCCGATTGTATTGTACCGTATGTCCCGGCAAGAAATCTGCGTTCAAAAGACTACGGCTTATTAGTGATTCCTAAAGCCCAAAAAAAGTCTGCGGGCTATAGAGCGTTTTCCGTTCGGGCTCCAGTACTCTGGAATGCCCTCCCAGTAACAGTTCGAGATCCCACCTCAGTAGAAGCATTTAAGTCTCACCTTAAAACTCATTTGTGTACTCTAGCCTTTAAATAGACTTCCTTTTTAGACCAGTTGATATGCCGCTTTTTTTCTTTTTCCCCTCTGTCCCCCCCTCCCTTGCGGAGGGGGTACGGTCCGATGGCCATGGATGAAGTACTGGCTGTCCAGAGTCGGGACCCAGGATGGACCACTCGTCTGGACCCAGGATGGACCGCTCCCCAGTGTATCGGTTGGGGACATCTCTACGCTGCTGATCCGACTCCACTTTGGATGGTTTTTTGTGGACGGGACTCTCGCTGCAGTGTTGGATCCGCTTTGAACTGAACACTAGCGGCTGTGTTTGATCCACTATGGATTGAACTTTCACAGTATCATGTTAGACCCGCTCGACATCCATTGCTTTCAGTCCCCATCGGGGGGGTCAGAGGGTTGGGTTGAGGGGGGTACCTCTCCAAGGTTCTCATAGTCATCATTGTCACCGACGTCCCACTGGGTGTGAGTTTTCCTTGCCCTTATGTGGGTTCTTCCGAGGATGTCGTAGTCGTAGTGGTTTGTGCAGTCCTTTGAGACATTTGTGATTTGGGGCTTTATAAATAAACATTGATTGATTGATTGATTGATTGATTGATTGACATTGATGAGGACATGAGACCAAAATGAAGACATGAGATCACCATGACCATGACATGAGACCACATTATGAGACCACCAAGACCATGACATGAGACCACTACGACCATGACATGAGACCATGACATGAGATCACCATGACCATGACATGAGACCACCATGACCATGACATAAGACCACCATGAGGACATGAGACCAAAATGAGGACATAAGATCACCATGACCATGACATGAAACAACTGCGACCATGACATAAGACGACCATGACGATGACATGAGACCACCATGACATAAGACCACCATGAGGCCATGAGACCAAAATGAGGACATCAAAAACCATGACCGTGATATGAGATCACCATGACAATGACATGAGAACACCATGATCATGACATAAGACCACCATGAGGACATGAGACCAAAATGAAGACATGACATCACCATGACCATGACATGAGACCACAACATGAGAACCCCTAGACCATGACATGAGATCACCATGAACATGACATGAGACCACCATGACCATGACATAAGACCACAATGAAGACATGAGACCAAAATGACATGAGATCACCATGACCATGAGATCACCAGGACATGAGACCAAAATGAGGACATAAGACCACCATGACCATGATATGAGATCACAATGACCATGACATGAGACCACCATGAATATGACATAAGACCACCATGAGGATATGAGACCAAAATGAGGACATGATATCACCATGACAATGACATGAGACCACAACATGAGACCACCAAGACCATGACATGAGATCACCATGACCATGACATTAGACCACCATGACCATGACATAAGACCACCATGAGGACATGACTCCAAAATGAGGACATGAGATTACCATGACCACCATGACATGAGACCACCATGACCATGACATAAGACCACCATGACCATGACATGAGATCACCATGACCATGACATAAGACCACCATGAGAACATGAGACCAAAAAGAGGACATGAGATCACCATGACCGTGACATGAGACCACAGCATGAGACCACCAAGACATGACATGAGACCACTATGACAATAACATGAGACCACAACATGAGACCACCAAAACCATGACATGAGACCAACATGACCATGACATGAGACCACCATGACCATTACATGAGACCACCATGACCATGACATAAGACCACCATGACCATGACATGAGATCACCATGACATGACATAAGACCACCATGACCATGACATGAGATCACCATGACATGACATGAGACCACCATGACCATGACATAAGATCATCCTTGACCATGACATGAGATCACCATGACCATGACATAAGACCACCATAAGGACATGAGACTAAAATGAGAACATGAGACAACCATGACCATGACATTAGACCACCATGACATAAGATCACCATGAGGACATGAGACCAAAATGAGGACATGATATCACCATGACATTAGAACACCATGACATAAGACCACCATGACCATGACATGAGACCACCATGACCATGACATAAGACCACCATGAGGACATGAGACCAAAATGAGGACATGAGATCACCATGACCATGACATGAGACTACAACATGAGACCACCAAGACCATCACATGAGATCACTATGACCATGACATGAGACCACCATGACCATGACATAAGACCACCATGAGGACATGAGACCAAAATGAGGATATGAGATCACCATGACCATGACATAAGACCACAACATGAGACCACCAAGACCATGACATGAGACCACTATGACCATGACATGAGATCACCATGACCATGACATGAGACCACCATGACCATGACATAAGACCACCATGACCATGACATGAGACCACCGTGACCAAGACATGGGACCACCATGACATGATATCACTATGACCATGACATGATATCACCATGACCATGACATGAGACCACAACATGAGACCACAATGACCATGACATGAGACCACCATGACCATTACATAAGACCACCATGACCATGACTTGAGATCACTATGACCATGACAAGAGATCACTATGACCATGACTTGAGACCACCATGACATGAGACCACAACATGAGACCACCAAGACCATGCCATGAGATCACCATGACCATGACATGAGACCACCATGACCATGACATAAGACCACCAAGACCATGCCATGAGATCACCATGACCATGACATTAGACCACTATGACCATGACAAGAGATCACTATGACCATGACTTGAGACCACCATGACATGAGACCACAACATGAGACCACCAAGACCATGCCATGAGATCACCATGACCATGACATGAGACCACCATGACTATGACATAAGAATACCATGACCATGAAATAAGATGACTATGACCATGACATGAGACCACCATTACATAAGACCACCATGACCTTGACATGAGACCACCATGACCATGACATTAGACCACCGCGACAGTGACATGAGACCACCATGAGGACATGAGACCAAAATGAGGACATGAGATCACCATGACCATGACATGAGACCACAACAGGAGACCACCAAGACCATGACATGATATCACCATGACCATGACATGAGACCACCATGACCATGACATAAGACCACTATGAGGACATGACACCAAAATGAGGACATGATATCACCATGACCACGACACGAGACCATTATGACCATGACATGAGACCACAACATGAGACCACCAAAACCATGACATGGGACCACCATGACCATGACGTGAGAGACCACCATGACCATGACATGAGACCACCATGACCATGACATGAGATCACCATGACCATGACATGAGATCACTATGACCATGACATGAGATCACCATGACCATGACATGAGACCACCATTACCATGACATCAGATCATCCTTGACCATGACATGAGATCACCATGACCATGGCATAAGACCACCATGAACATGACATAAGACCACCATAAGGACATGAGACCAAAATGAGGACATGAGACAACCATGACCATGACATGAGATCACCATGACATGATACCACCATGACCATGACATAAGACCACCATGAGGACATGAGACCAAAATGATGACATGAGATCACCATGACCATGACATGAGACCACAACATGAGACCACCAAGATCATGACCTGAGATCACCATGACCATGACATGAGACTACCATGACCATGACATAAGACCACCATAAGGACATGAGACCGAAATGAGGACATGAGATCACCATGACCATGACATGAGACCACTATGACCATGACATGAGACCACAACATGAGACCACCAAAACCTTGACATGAGACCAACGTGACCATGACATGGGACCACCATGACCATGACATGAGACCATGACATGATATCACCATGACCATGACATGAGACCACCATGACCATGACATAAGACCACTATGAGGACATGACACCAAAATGAGGACATGATATCACCATGACCACGACACGAGACCACTATGACCATGACATGAGACCACAACATGAGACCACCAAAACCATGACATGGGACCACCATGACCATGACGTGAGAGACCACCATGACCATGACATGAGATCACTATGACCATGACATGAGATCACCATGACCATGACATGAGACCACCATTACCATGACATCAGATCATCCTTGACCATGACATGAGATCACCATGACCATGGCATAAGACCACCATGAACATGACATAAGACCACCATAAGGACATGAGACCAAAATGAGGACATGAGACAACCATGACCATGACATGAGATCACCATGACATGAGACCACCATGACCATGACATAAGACCACCATGAGGACATGAGACCAAAATGATGACATGAGATCACCATGACCATGACATGAGACCACAACATGAGACCACCAAGATCATGACCTGAGATCACCATGACCATGACATGAGACTACCATGACCATGACATAAGACCACCATAAGGACATGAGACCGAAATGAGGACATGAGATCACCATGACCATGACATGAGACCACTATGACCATGACATGAGACCACAACATGAGACCACCAAAACCTTGACATGAGACCAACGTGACCATGACATGGGACCACCATGACCATGACATGAGACTACCATGACCATGACATGAGACCACCATGACATGAGTTCACCATGACCATGACATGAGATCACTATGACTATGACATGAGACCACCATGACCATAACATGAGACCACCATGACCATGACATGAGATCACTATGACTATGACATGAGACCACCATGACCATAACATGAGACCACCATGACCACGACATGAGATCACTATGACCATGACATGAGATCACCACGACCATGACATGATATCACTATGACCATGACATGAGATCACCATGACATGAGACCACCATGACCATGACATGAGACCCCAACATGAGACCACCAAGACCATGACATGAGATCACCATGACCATGACATGAGACCTCCATGACCATGACATAAGATCACCAGGACCATGACATGAGACCACAACATGAGACCACCAAAACCATGACGGGACAACCATGTCCATGACATGAGACCACCATGACCATGACATGAGACCACCATTAGGACATTAGACTACCAAGACCATGACATCAGACCACCATGACCATCACAAGTGACCACCATGAGGACATGAGACCACCATGAGGACATGAGAACACCAAGACCATGACATGAGACCACCATGAACATGACATGATTCCACCATTAGAACATGAGACTACCAAGACAATGACATGAGACCACCATGAGGACATGAGACCACCATGACCATGACATGAGACCACCATGAGGACCTGAGACCACCATGAGGACATGTGACCACCACAAGATATAAAATGTTGGGTTAAGTGGGAGTTTGATCATTTGAAAAAGAACCTGAAACTGTCTGGTATGTTGTACTCCTTTTATTAGAGCGGTGGATGAGAAGCCAAAGGGGGCGGATCTAGGCATGGGGCAGTGCTGATTGGTGCCCACAGAAGGGTCACCTGCAAGAAGGGAAGAAGCAAGATGTCACAAAGTTATTATTTCTTGGTCAGAACTTTACAGCTCAACTTTTTCTGGGTGTTTGTCTTCAGTGTTTGGCGCGTGTTAGCATCATCTGTTAGCGAGACTCTTTCAGCACCGCCAAGGCCGCTAATCCTCCGGCAAAGATCCGCTAAACCGGCGCAGCTGTGGCCGTCAAGCTGCCGAGCGGACATGAAGCGTACATACCATTGTGGGGAAGATCATTCTCTTTGCTAAACAACCACAACTTTATTGTGTTAGCATGGTGGCTAAAGTTAGCCATTACATAAATAGTATCAGCAGGTGAGTGTGCCCTCTAGTGGCTGTGAGCAGTACAAGCTGCTGAGAATTTTCATGTTTAGAAGTGTGTGTATATATGTATGTATACCATTTTATTCATATATATTAATGTGTGTGTATGTATGTATGTATATATATATATATATATATATATATATATATATATATATATATATATATATATATATATATATATATATATATACATACATACACATCATATTTATATATATGTATGTGTTTAAATGTATGTATATGTGTATGTATATGTGTATATATATGTATATGTGTATATATTAACATATATGTAGAGTATATGTGTAAATATATACATATATAGTGTGTGTGTGGGTGGGTGTGTTTATACATGTACGTATAATATAATATGATATACATATATGTATATACGTGTGTGTGTGTGTGTGTGTGTGTGTGTGTATATGTACAAACCTTGTTTACATATGAGTTGGGAAATTGTGTTAGAAGTAAATATAAATGGAATACAATGATTTGCAAATCATTTTCAACCCATATTCAGTTTAATATGCTACAAAGATAAAATATTTGATGTTCAAACTGATAAACATTTTTTATTTTGCAAATAATCATTAACTTTAGAATTTGATGCCAGCAACACGTGACAACGAAGTTGGGAAAGGTGGCACTAAATACTGATAAAGTTGAGGAATGCTCATCAAACACTTATTTGGAACATCCCACAGGTGTGCAGGCTAATTGGGAACAGGTGGGTGCCATGATTGGGTATAAAAACAGCTTCCCAAAAAATGCTCAGTCTTTTGGGGCGAGGTACACCACTTTGTCCACAACTGCGTGAGCAAATAGTCAAACAGTTTAAGAACAACGTTTCTCAAAGTGCAATTGCAAGAAATTTAGAGATTTCAACATCTACGGTCCATAATATTATCACAAGGTTCACCGAATCTGGAGAAATCACTCCACGTAAGCGGCAAGGCCGGAAACCAACATTGAATGACCGTGACCTTCGATCCCTCAGACGGCACTGTGTCAAAAACCGACGTCAATCTCTAAAGGATATCACCACATGGGTTCAGGAACACTTCAGAAAACCACTGTCACTAAATACAGTTTGTCGCTACATCTGTAAGTGCAAGTTAAAGCTCTACTATGCAAAGCGAAAGCCATTTATCAACAACATCCAGAAACGCCACCGGCTTCTCTGGGTCCGAGATCATCTAAGGTGGACTAATGCAAAGTGGAAAAGTGTTCTGTGGTCTGACGAGTCCACATTTCAAATTGATTTTGGAAATATTCGACATCGTGTCATCCGGACCAAAGGGGAAGCGAACCATCCAGACTGTTATCGACACAAAGTTCAAAAGCCAGCATCTGTGATGGTATGGGGGTGCATTAGTGCCCAAGGCATGGGTAACTTACACATCTCTGAAGGCACCATTAATGCTGAAAGGTACATACAGGTTTTGGAATAATATATGGTGACATCTAAGTGTCGTCTTTTTAATGGACGCCCCTGTTTATTTCAGCAAGACAATGCCAAGCCACATTCAGCACATGTTACAACAGCGTGGCTTCATAAAAAAAAAAGTGTGGGTACTTTCCTGGCCCGCCTGCAGTCCAAACCTGTCTCCCATGGAAAATGTGTGGCGCATCATGAAGCGTAAAATACGACAGCGGAGACCTCGGATGGTTGAACGACTGAAGCTCTACATAAAACAATAATGGGAAAGAATTCCACTTTCAAAGCTTCAAAAATTAGTTTCCTCAGTTCCCAAACGTTTATTGAGTGTTGTTAAAAGAAAAGGTGATGTAACACAGTGGTGAACATACCCTTTCCCAACTACTTTGGCACGAGTTGCAGCCATGAAATTCTAAGTTAATTATTATTTGCAAAAAATTAATCAAGTTTATGAGTTTGAACATCAAATATCTTGTCCTTGTAGTGCATTCAATTGAATATGGATTGAAAAAGATTTGAAAATCATTGTATTCCGTTTATTTTTTACATCTAACCCATTTTCCCAACTCATATGGAAACGGGGTTTGTATATTATAAATGTGTGTGTGTGTATATATATATATATATATATATATATATATATATATATATATATATATATATATTATATGTATATGTGTGTATACGTGTATATATGTATATGTATGTGTATATATTAATGTATGTATATGTATATAATTATGTATGTATATATTAATTGTATAGATTAAAGACAATGCGTCCCAGCTACAACGGGGTTCTATTAACACTGATACGATTGTATATACGGCGGATACTGCCCTCCAGTATAGTTTCTCTCGTTTTGAGGAAATAACATTAGAGGAATTGTTACAACGTGTAAATGGAATAAAACAAACAACATGTTTACTTGACCCTCTTCCTGGGAAACTGATCAAGGAGCTCTTTGTATTATTAGGTCCATCAGTGCTAAATATTATAAACTTATCACTTTCCTCGGGCACTGTTCCCCTAGCATTCAAAAAAGCGGTTATTCATCCTCTTCTTAAAAGACCTAACCTCAATCCTGACCTCATGGTAAACTACCGACCGGTGTCTCACCTTCCCTTTATTTCAAAAATCCTCGAAAAAATTGTTGCGGAGCAGTTAAATGAACACTTAGCGTCTAACAATCTATGTGAAACCTTTCAATCCGGTTTCAGGGCAAATCAATCCACGGAGACAGCCCTCGCAAAAATGACTAATGATCTATTGCTAACGATGGATTCTGATGCGTCATCTGTGTTGCTGCTCCTCGATCTTAGCGCTGCTTTCGATACTGTCGATCATAATATTTTATTAGAACGTATCAAAACACGAATTGGTATGTGAGACTTAGCCCTGTCTTGGTCTAACTCTTATCTTACTGATAGGATGCAGTGTGTCTCCCATAACAATGTGACCTCGGACTACGTTAAGGTAACGTGTGGAGTTCCCCAGGGTTCGGTCCTTAGCCCTGCACTCTTCAGCATCTACATGCTGCCGCTAGGTGACATCATACGCAAATACGGTGTTAGCTTTCACTGCTATGCTGATGACACCCAACTCTACATGCCCCTAAAGCTGACCAACACGCCGGATTGTAGTCAGCTGGAGGCGTGTTTTAATGAAATTAAACAGTGGATGTCCGCTAACTTTTTGCAACTAAACGCCAAAAAAACGGAAATGCTGATTATCGGTCCTGCTAGACACCGACCTCTATTTAATAATACAACTGTAACATTTGACAACCAAACAATTAAACAAGGTGACTCGGTAAAGAATCTGGGTATTATCTTCGACCCAACTCTCTCCTTTGAGGCGCACATTAAAAGCGTTACTAAAACGGCTTTCTTTCATCTCCGTAATATCGCTAAAATTCGCTCCATTCTGTCCACTAAAGACGCTGAGATCATTATCCATACGTTTGTTACGTCTCGCCTCGACTACTGTAACGTATTATTTTCGGGTCCCCCCATGTCTAGCATTAAAAGATTACAGTTGGTACAAAATGCAGCTGCTAGACTTTTGACAAGAACAAGAAAGTTTGATCACATTACGCCTGTACTGGCTCACCTGCACTGGCTTCCTGTGCACTTAAAATGTGACTTTAAGGTTTTACTACTTACGTATAAAATACTACACGGTCTAGCTCCATCCTATCTTGCCGATTGTATTGTACCATATGTCCCGGCAAGAAATCTGCGTTCAAAGGACTCCGGCTTATTAGTGATTCCCAGAGCCCAATAAAAGTCTGCGGGCTATAGAGCGTTTTCATTTCGGGCTGCAGTACTCTGGAATGCCCTCCCGGTAACAGTTCGAGATGCCACCACAGTAGAAGCATTTAAGTCTCACCTTAAAACTCATTTGTATACTCTAGCCTTTAAATAGACTCCCTTTTTAGACCAGTTGATCTGCCGTTTCTTTTCTTTTTCTCCTATGTCCCACTCTCCCTTGTGGAGGGGGTCCGGTCCGATCCGGTGGCCATGTACTGCTTGCCTGTGTATATCTCTGCGCTGCTGATTTGCCTCCACTTGGGATGGTTTCCTGCTGGCTCCGCTGTGAACGGGACTCTCGCTGCTGTGTTGGATCCGCTTTGGACTGGACTCTCGCGACTGTGTTGGATCCATTATGGATTGAACTATCACAGTATCATGTTAGACCCGCTCGACATCCATTGCTTTCCTCCTCTCCAAGGTTCTCATAGTCATCATTGTCACCGATGTCCCACTGGGTGTGAGTTTTCCTTGCCCTTATGTGGGCCTACCGAGGATGTCATAGTGGTTTGTGCAGTCCTTTGAGACACTAGTGATTTAGGGCTATATAAGTAAACATTGATTGATTGATGATTGATATGTATATATATATATATATATATATATATATATATATATATATATATATATGTATATATGTATATACATAATATAAGTGTGTATGTGTATCAGAATCGGAATCAGACATACTTTATTAATCCCCGAGGGGAATTTAAAAATGCGTTTATGTATGTATACATGTATATATAATATTATATAATATGTATATATACACATTTTTTGTATATATATATATATGTATATATATATATATATATATATATATATATATATATATATATATATATATATCCATCCATCCATCCATCCATTTTCTACCGCTTATTCCCTTTTGGGGTCGCGGGGGGCGCTGGCGCCTATCTCAGCTACAATCGGGCGGAAGGCGGGGTACACCCTGGACAAGTCGCCACCTCATCGCAGGGCCAACACAGATAGACAGACAACATTCACACTCACATTCACACACTAGGGCCAATTTAGTGTTGCCAATCAACCTATCCCCAGGTGCATGTCTTTGGAAGTGGGAGGAAGCCGGAGTACCCGGAGGGAACCCACGCATTCACAGGGAGAACATGCAAACTCCACACAGAAGGATCCCGAGCCTGGATTTGAACCCAGGACTCCAGGACCTTCGTATTGTGAGGCAGACGGGTGAAGCCCTATATATATATATATATATATATATATATATATATATATATACATATATATATATATATATATATATATATATATATATATATATACATATATATATATATATATATATGTATATATATATATATATATATATATATATATATATATATATATGCCCAAAATAATAATATTACAATATTTCTAAATACATAAATACATTGTAAAAAATATTTGACTATTTTACAATAATATGTGTCATTAAATCGATGTTAGAGTCACTTGCATTTATTTGCAATTGCTCCAACATTCATTTGAGGCAGAAAACAGAAATAGTTACTTTGAAGATGAACATGAAGACAAATATTAGCTCAACAATTATCACATATACGATCAATTATTTTTTTCAACATCAAATGTTGACACAGGGTTATTAAAATTGTTATATATTTAATTATCAACCCGCGTGTATAACAACAGTCATGTACCTCGTACCGTAATTGTTACGGTGTCAGACGCATTTGTTGTTGTTTATTTTGTGTTTCCTTTTGTGACGATTGTTCTGCATCCACAACATCAAAGATAGCCAAATGTTAACAACGTTGGCAAAGTCGTGTGTGTGTGTGTGTCTGTGTGTCTGTGTGTGTGTGTGTGTGTGTGTGTGTGTGTGTGTGTGTGTGTGTGTGTGTGTGTGTGTGTGTGTGTGTGTGTGTGTGTGTGTGTGTGTGTGTGTGTGTGTGTGTGTGGGAACAAAAACGTAAAAAAGCCAAATAAATTGGTAGAGTATAGATTAAGGAGAATAATTATGTTGATGTTTACTTTGTACCGTAATGTATATTACACTCACACACACACACACACACACGCACGCATGAGCGCACACACACACACACACACAGTTTGATCCAGGCCGGGAGTGCAACAGCTTGTTATGAATATTCAGACAAAGTGTGTGTGGATAAGAATGACAATAGGGCAGCACAAAAAAAAACTGTCATTTAACTGCAATTTGTCCCGATTTTAAATCGATTCATTATTTTTCAAAAATCAATTTCAATCTTTGTATTTAAATCGGTCAGGAAGTAGCCTGTTAGCTAGCATAAAGTTGGACAAACACAATCAGGACTTTCTCTATTTGTCCGAGAAATAAACCATCACTTTTTATTTATAATATTTTGTGTTGGTTGGATTTTTACGGGGTTTTTTTGTACAATGACTAGGGAAGGTTGTTTGCATTGGGTAAGTGAAATAGAAATAAAAGCTGCACATTCAACGCATAATAAAAGGTCATTGACCCGGATAAACTCATGTTGATCACTAGATGGCGACAAAATCACTATGACTATGGAGAGTGTTTTTTCCATCATGCTTTGTAATGGATGTCATTTTTAAATTTTTATGGTGATTTGAAATTTTTTGCTTACAACATTGACAAAGTTCAGTGACCATGGTTGTTGACATTTTGTGTTGGTTGGATTTTTACGGGGGTTTTTCGCACCATGACTAGGGAAGGTTGTTTTCATTGGGTAAGTGAATTAGAATGAAATGTGCACATTCAACACATAATAAAAGGTCATTGACCCGGATAAACTCATGTTGATCACTAGATGGCGACAACATCACTATGACTATGGATAAGTGTGGAGAGTGTTTTGTCCATCATGCTTTGTAATGGGTGTCATTTAGAATTTGTTATGGTGATTTAAACGTTTTTTCTTAACATTCACAATGTTCAGTGACCATGAATTTTGAGATTTTGTGTTGGTTGGATGTTTACGTTTTATGTATTTATTTTTTTTCGCACCATGACTAGGGAAGGTTGTTTGCATCGGGTAAGTGAATTAGAAGTAAATGCTGCACATTCAACGCATAATAAAAGGTCATTGACCAGCATGAATTTATGTTGGTCATTAGATGGCGACAAAATCACTATGACTATGGAATAATCCCATTACTAATAATAAAAAAAGTCCCGCGGTAATTTTGATGGGTCTGCTACCTGTGCCCTGGACGTCTGGCAGGGGGTCAACGGAAGCCGCCGTACTTTTAAGATGGTGTATGAATTTGTGAGTTTTAGGAAGTAACTGTACAAAATGAGCTACACAGTTAGCCTAAAACGTTTTGCATGCTGATTTTTAAATGCTAACATTTAGCATGTGTGCAAACCTTAGCATGATAACAACGATCATGTTTCATATACCAAGGTTTTCGACTCAAAGGTGTATGGCTGCCAAAATAGAGAAAAAAAAGTGTAAAATCAGATTTAAAAGAAACTTAACAGTCTTCTCCTCTCTGAGCTACAACCTTATCGTGGTAGAGGAGTTTGCGTGTCCCATTGATCCTAGGAGCTATGTTGGTAGGGTCTCCCAAGGCAAACAGGTTCTAGGTGAGGGATCAGACAAAGAGCAGCTCGAAGACCTTTATGAAGAAGAAAAAGCATGGACCCAGATTTCCCTCGCCCGGACGCGGGTCACCGGGGCCCCCCGCTGGAGCCAGGCCCGGAGGTGGGGCACGATGGCGAGCGCCTGTTGGCCGGGCCTGTTCCCATGGGGCCCGGCCGGGCACAGCCCGAAGAGGCAACGTGGGTCACCCCTCCAATGGGCTCACCACCCATAGCAGGGGCCATAGAGGTCGGGTGCATTGTGAGCTGGGCGACAGCCGAAGGCAGGGCACTTGGCGGTCCGATCCTCGGCTACAGAAGCTAGCTCTTGGGACGTGGAACGTCACGTCACTGGGGGGGGGAAGAGCATGAGCTAGTGCGCGAAGTCGAGAAATTCCGGCTGGATATAGTCGGACTCACTTCGACGCACAGCAAGGGCTCTGGAACCACTTCTCTCGAGAGGGATTGGACCCTCTTCCACTCTGGCGTTGCCGGCAGTGAGAGGCGACGGGCTGGGGTGGCAATTCTTGTTTCTCCCCGGCTCAAAGCCTGTACGTTGGAGTTCAACCCGGGGGACGAAAGGGTAGCCTCCCTCCGCCTTCGGGTGGGGGGACGGTTCCTGACTGTTGTTTGTGCTTACGCACCAAACAACAGTTCAGAGTACCCACCCTTTTTGGGAACACTCGAGGGAGTACTGGAAAGTGCTCCCCCGGGTGATTCCCTTGTCCTACTGGGAGACTTCAACGCTCACGTTGGCAACGACAGTGAAACCTGGAGAGGCGTGATTGGGAAGAATGACCGCCCGGATCTGAACCCGAGTGGTGTTTTGTTATTGGACTTTTGTGCTCGTCACAGTTTGTCCATAACAAACACCATGTTCAAACATAAGGGTGTCCACATGTGTTCTTGGCACCAGGACACCCTAGGCCGCAGTTCCATGATCGACTTTGTAGTTGTGTCATCGGATTTGCGGCCTTATGTTTTGGACACTCGGGTGAAGAGAGGGGCGGAGCTTTCTACCGATCACCACCTGGTGGGGAGTTGGCTGCGATGGTGGGGGAGGATGCCGGACAGACCTGGCAGGCCCAAACGCATTGTGAGGGTCTGCTGGGAACGTCTGGCAGAGTCTCCTGTCAGACAAAGTTTCAATTCCCACCTCCGGAAGAACTTTGAACATGTCACGAGCGAGGTGCTGGACATTGAGTCCGAGTGGACCATGTTCCGCACCTCTATTGTCGAGGCGGCAGATCGGAGCTGTGGCCGCAAGGTAGTTGGTGCCTGTCGGGGCGGCAATCCTAAAACCCCTTGGTGGACACCAGCGGTGAGGGATGCCGTCAAGCTGAAGAAGGAGTCCTATCGGGTCCTTTTGGCTCATAGGACTCCGGAGGCAGTGGACGGGTACCGACAGGCCAAGCGGTGTGCAGCTTCAGCGGTCACGGAGGCAAAACCTCGGACATGGGAGGAGTTCGGGGAAGCGGACGGTTTCGAAGCGATTCTGGACCACCGTCCGCCGCCTCAGGAAGGGGAAGCAGTGCACTATCAACACCGTGTATGGTGCGGATGGTGTTCTGCTGACCTCAACTGCGGATGTTGTGGATAGGTGGAAGGAATACTTCGAAGACCTCCTCAATCCCACCAACACGTCTTCCTATGAGGAAGCAGTGCCTGGGGAATCTGTGATAGACTCTCCTATTTCTGGGGCTGAGGTCGCTGAGGTAGTTAAAAAGCTCCTCGGTGGCAAGGCCCCAGGGGTGGATGAGACCCGCCCGGAGTTCCTTAAGGCTCTGGATGCTGTGGGGCTGTCTTGGTTGACAAGACTTTGCAGCATCGCGTGGACATCGGGGGCGGTACCTCTGGATTGGCAGACTGGGTGGTGGTTCCTCTCTTTAAGAGAGGAACCACACTGAGGAGTGGCTGAGGAGTGTGGGATCACACTCCTCAGCCTTCCCGGTAAGGTTTATTCAGGTGTACTGGAGAGGAGGCTACGCCGGATAGTCGAACCTCGGATTCAGGAGGAACAGTGTGGTTTTCGTCCTGGTCGTGGAACTGTGGACCAGCTCTATACTCTCGGCAGGGTTCTTGAGGGTGCATGGGAGTTTGCCCAACCAGTCTACATGTGCTTTGTGGACTTGGATAAGGTATTCGACCGTGTTCCTCGGGAAGTCCTGTGGGGAGTGCTCAGAGAGTATGGGGTGTCGGACTGTCTTATTGTGGCGGTCCGCTCCCTGTACGATCGGTGCCAGAGCTTGGTCCGCATTGCCGGCAGTAAGTCGAACACATTTCCAGTGAAGGTTGGACTCCGCCAAGGCTGTCCTTTGTCACCGATTCTGTTCATAACTTTTATGAACAGAATTTCTAGCCGCAGTCAAGGCATTGAGGGGTTCCGGTTTGGTAACCGCAGAATTAGGTCTCTGCTTTTTGCAGATGATGTGGTCCTGATGGCTTCATCTGACCGGAATCTTCAGCTCTCGCTGGATCGGTTCGCAGCCGAGTGTGAAGCGACCGGAATGAGAATCAGCACCTCCAAGTCCGAGTCCATGGTTCTCGCACGGAAAAGGGTGGAATTCCATCTCCGGGTTGGGGAGGAGACCCTGCCCCAAGTGGAGGAGTTCAAGTACCTAGGAGTCTTGTTCACGAGTGGGGGAAGAGTGGATCGTGAGATCGACAGGCGGATCGGTGCGGCGTCTTCAGTAATGCGGACGTTGTACCGATCCGTTGTGGTGAAGAAGGAGCTGAGCCGGAAGGCAAAGCTCTCAATTTACCGGTCGATCTACGTTCCCATCCTCACCTATGGTCATGAGCTTTGGGTCATGACCGAAAGGATAATATAACAGGTACAAGCAGCCGAAATGAGTTTCCTCCGCCGTGTGGCGGGGCTCTCCCTTAGAGATAGGGTGAGAAGCTCTGCCAACCGGGAGGAACTCAAAGTAAAGCCGCTGCTCCTTCACATCGAGAGGAGCCAGATGAGGTGGTTCGGGCATCTGGTCAGGATGCCACCCGAACACCTCCCTAGGGAGGTATTTAGGGCACGTCCAACCGGTAGGAGGCCACGCGGAAGACCCAGGACACGTTGGGAAGACTATGTCTCTCGGCTGGCCTGGGAACGCCTCGGGATCCCCCGGGAAGAGCTAGACGAAGTGGCTGGGGAGAGGGAAGTCTGGGTTTCCCTGCTTAGGCTGTTGCCCCCGCGACCCGACCTCGGATAAGCGGAAGATGATGGATGGATGGATGGATTAACAGTCTTAAGTTAGCTCGCCAGCATGCGATTGTTTGCATGCTAACAGTTAACAAAGGTCATGTACAATGACTCAGGCGTAAGAAAGTATGGCTGAGCTACAAGAGAAGGTCATCTTGGTTTTTTTTGGCATGATCATCCATTAAAAAAGGTATGTACCCATTAAATGGCCCATTTTTTTCTTGTTTGTTTGCGAATAGCGTCGCCATGGTAACACAAAAGGTTCCCAACATAAAGTACCGCCGTCGGAGACCTTTTTGATGGTATGACATATGTAGGGGTTCGCTGGCCGGTTAGGCACGTATTAATCGTAAGAGAAAAAACTGCGGGGAACTATAAAAAGAAAAATATTAATATTAATTGAATAATAATATTCCAATATGCAGCAGGCCCATAATAATAATAATAATTATTATTATTATCATAATAATAATAATAAATAATAATAATAATAAGGCATCAAATTCATATAGTACTCGAGGACGCTTTATATGAACTTGTTACAAGGTTCTCGCAATCAAATAGAAGTCTTTACAATGTTGTAGATTTACAGTAGACATTTGATTTTGCGTAAAGTGTCGATGCTAGCTGACAATGAGGAACCCACAGGAATGCTTGCAACACTTTAGCGCTCCTGCTGCCGGTAGACTACCCCCTTCCCCACCAACCTCCCCAGCTTGGCTATTTCTGTGCCAATTAGCGCTCGTCTTTTCCCGGGGCCGGTCTTGCGGGCAGCCGTAGCAGAGCCTGGCGTCTAATCCGAGAGAGACGAGGGCAAGGATGGAGCCGGCAGCAGGTCACCCGGAGAGGAAGCGGGAGACGGGAGTGAGTCAGGGCGGTGAAAATAGAACAAAAGCGGGAATCAGTCGCCCAGACGGTGCGGACTGGATATCACCTGCCATGAAAACTGGTTGAATAAAAATGTCTCTGGATTTGAAGAAAGTTGTCAAGGCTGCGGCCTGTCTCACATCTCATGTTCCATATTTTAGCAGCATCAAAGTGACATGTGTAGGGCCTGGCTGGGAACACCAGCAGGAGACTCCCCGAGGTCCTCGGAGGGTCGGAGGATTTGTGTGGTCCTGAGTCACTAAGCAGTGTACTCATAGTTGCTGCTTCTAGCCAGGACTCGAGCAGCAGCATTCTGGATGCACTGCGGCCGCTTTAGAGAGCCCAGTGAAAAGGCTCGTACGGTAGTCAGCTGGAGACCAAGGCATGTGTTGCTCTCCTTAAGTTTGCATAAGACATTTTTCCACACGACAAAGTCATCCAACAGGTGGACGATATGTATCAATATTTGTACAGGCATTGTTAACACGCCTGAACAGTTTGATACCTGAACATTGGAAAATAACTAGTGATGTAAACTGGCAAAGTGTTGTAGATCTAACTTGATCGATGCAATGGGTGTCCAAAGAAGTGTATGTGACAACTATAAATTGGTAAATCAAGTTGCAGCTGAATTTGAATCATCCGTCTACTGGTGGTATACAATTAACAAGAATGTTGACAGAATAAACTATGTCCACTACAATGTACAGAGATTAGAAAATTACACAGGTCGACTTGAAGCCGTCGCTGATCAACTCCCCGCCACCTTCCTTAAGGCTTTTCAAAACCGTATGACGCTAGACATGTTGTTAGCGGAAAGAGGGGGTGTGTGCGCAATATTTGGTGAACAGTGTTGCATATTCATACCAAACTACACTGATACAGAAAGTAGCCTGACCAAAGCACTGGAAGGCCTGCACACCCTTAATGGTAAAAAATGAAAGAGCACTCTGGCATAGATACATCTATGTGGGAGGGGTGGTTGGACGTGTTTGGCAAATACAAGTCTTTGCTATCTAGTATCTATGGCCGTGTTCAGCAAGACTGACGTTGTGTGGATGTTGTTGTATTCCCTATCTGCGTTCTCTTCTTAACCGTTTGATTACCACAGTGATTAGCCCAGCAGATGATTAAGTTGTTCAGATGCACTTCCTGGTGGGTGACAGGGAAGATGAATATGAAGATGCGAATACCTACCTGAATGCTGTTCCTGATTTATTTCCAGAAATGTCATAATTATGAGGGGAAAATTGATGTTCAATTCTGAGTGTAAACATAACTTGGTTCTAGGAAAAGATCCAATAACTGAGAATCGCAAGAAAAAGTTATTAGGGATAAGGAGATTATGGGAAAGTTTGTGTGATGAAAAGGAGGGAAATGTTAGAATTATTGTTTCTAAATTATCAAAAAAAACTTTGTATTACATTGTGTTACTGACAAGAAGATAAAAGGCTGAAACCTACCAAGGAAAATGCTCGTAAAACTCCACTGGGACTACAAAGCGGACAGATGGCAGGATCTGGCCAACTTCCAGAGGAACTCTTTTTGAAGTATTTTACAAACTCTGTTTGAACTATTTTATGGGACTCTCTTTGAACTATTATATGGAACTTTTTTTGAACTATTTGACAAACTCTCTTCGGACTGTTCGGTAACCGAGGGCAACGCTGTTTACGACCCACTTCCCTCAGGAAGCAGCTGTGGGAAGGATGGGGGAGAAAGTCAAAATAAAGAAGGAGGAGTACAATCTTTTGGCAGAGCGTGGTGCAGGACTGTAGAGAGAGTACAGTGGCAATGTATCTTCTCAGATCTGAGTGCAAATCTAATTCTGTCTCTGTTTGATTCTTTGCCTGTTGTCTTGTGTAATAGATGTCATCAGTGTTTGAACCTGACAGCTCACCTGCCGTCGGTGACACAAAGACCCGAGCGCCATCTGCGTAGTTAGGCTAGGACACGTTGACGCTGCATGTTAGCTGGCCCCAGTGGCAGCATGTAAGAGATGAACAATAGGGGTCCCAGGATTGACCCCTGTAGCACCCCACAGGTCATAGCCATTTGGTTGAAGAGACCAGTTCCAACGAAGTATGTCCTGTGATCAAGACTTCAACCACTTCGGAGCAGGACTATGTATGCTTTCTAAACTCTGTATTAAGTATGGTGTGGTCAACGCTTTCAAAGGTAGCGCTCGGGTCCAGCAGAACCAAGACAGAGACTTTTTAGGGGCGGCATGGCGTAGTGGGTAGAGCGGCCGTGCCAGAAACCTGAGGGTTGCAGGTTCGCTTCCCACCTATTGACATCCAAATCGCTGCCGTTATGTCCTTCGGCAGGACACTTTACCCTTGCCCCCGGTGCCGCTCACACTGGTGAATGAATGATTGGTGGTGGTCGGAGGGGCCGTAGGCGCAAACTGGCAGCCACGCTTCCGTCAGTCTACCCCAGGGCAGCTGTGGCTACTGATGTAACTTACCACCACCAGGTGTGAATGAATGATGGGTTCCCACTTCTCTGTGAGCACTTTGAGTATCTAACAATAGAAAAGCGCGATATAAATCTAATCCATTATTATTGTTGTTTTTTATTTTTTATTTTATTTTTTTTTTTTATTTGTCACCTCCTTCAAGATGGTTTCTGGGACCTAAAGCAAGTCACTGGTAGAAACATTTAAGTGCCATCATAAACTCATTTGTATTCTTTAGCCTTTAAATAAACCCCTTTTTTCGACCAGTTGATCTGCCTTCTCTCTTTTCTGCTTCCCTGTGTGGAGAGCTTATCAGGTGACCACAGATGATGCGCTAGCTGTCAAACGCTAATAACCTAAAAACTAAAGTAGCACAAACGATTAGGACACTTTTGGGGAGATTTTAACAGAGTTGGGGTCCTGTAATGAATAATAACAGAAATAAAATAAAAATAAAAAAACTTTAAAAGGTTAAATATATAAAAACTAAAATATTTTGAAACCTTTTTTGCAGCAAAAATGCACTACAAACGCCTGGGGCAAGTTTGTGGAGGTGTTGACAAAGTTGTGGTGGGCTGGTAATGAATAGTAACACATTGATAACATAATAACTATAGTACTTTGACAAAAAAAAAGTTTGCAGCACAAACATAGCACAAACAATTGAGACACTTTTGGGGAGATTTGAACAAAGTTGGGGGGCTGGTTGTGAATAATAACACGGAAATAACCAAAAAAACAACAACAAAAAAAACCTTCAAAACGTTTATTGTATAAAATCTATGACATTTACACATCTTTGCAGGACAAATGTAGCACAAATGTTTGGGACAAGTTTGGGGAAATGTTGACAAGGTGGGGGTAGGGGGGTTAGGAATAAAAGCAAAAATAAAACACATTTGACAAAAACTTTAAAATGTTAATTGTATAAAAACTATAATATCAAGGCATACACTTTGCAGCACAAATGTAGCACAAACGTTTGAGACAAGTTTGGGGAGATGTTGATAAGGTGGGGAGTGTGGGGGGGCTGGGTATGAATAATAACACGTAACAAACACATTAAAGAAACTTTAAAATGTTAAATGAATAAGAAATATAATATCCAGACAAACAGTTTGCAGCACAAATGTAGCACAAACATTTGGGACAAGTTTGGGGAGATGTTGACAAGGTTGGGGTTGGGGGGTTAAGAATAATAAAACGTATAAAACACATTAAAGTAACTTTAAAATGCTAATTTTATAAGAAATATAATATCAAGACAAACACTTTGCAGCACAAATGTAGCCCAAATGTTTAGGATAAGTTTGAGGAGATGTTGACAAGGTGGGGGGGTGGAGCTTGGAATGAATAATAACACATAACAAACCCGTTAAAGAAAATTTTAAATGTTAATTGTACAACAACTATAATATTAAGACAAACAGTTTGCAGCACAAATGTAGCACAAACGTTTGGGACAAGTTTGGGGAGATGTTGACAAGGTTGGGGTTGTTGGGGTTATGAATAGTAACACATATAAAACACTTAAAAATAAACTATAACATTTCGATTTTATTACAAATATAATATAAAGACAAACACTTTGCAGCACAAATGTAGCACAAACGTTTGGGACAAGTTTGGGGAGATGTTGACAAGGTGGGGGGTGTGGGGGGCGGCTGGGTATGAATAATAACACGTAACAAACACATTAAAGAAACTCTAAAATGTTGATTGTATAACAAATATAATATAAAGACAAACACTTTGCAGCACAAATGTAGCACAAATGTTAGGGACAAGTTTGAGGAGATATTGACAAGGTAGCGGCTGGGAGGTTATGAATATTAACACATATAAAACACATAAAGAATATAAAATGTATTGTCACGTTTGGAAGGCGTAATGATGCACGAAGGTATCACCCCAGGATGCAATGGGACCAGACAGGCAAGATTGCAGGTAAGAAGCTGATTGTAATATACAAAATATAAAAGAACACTGGTACACACGGAAAAAGTGCGTGCCTACGCACGGAAAGCGAGCATGGAGTCTAAGTGTCCACAGAAGCGCGTGTCGAGCGCACAGAAGCTAAGACGAGACTTAGCAAGCAAAACAAGGACTTAGAGAAAACATACGTGACTGTTGCGTGTAGCAAATGACGAACCCAGACCGAACAAAGGGAGGAGGCGGGTTTAAATACAGAAACAATTATCAGAAACAGGTGTGCGTCAAAAGGCCAGTGCAGGTGGAACAAATGAGGTAACCATGGAGACAGAATAAACCAGGAATTGCACACACAAACTCAAAAATCCACACAACAAACGATCCGTGCAGCGGATCGCAACATGTATAACAAATATAATATAAAGACAAACACTTTGCAGCACCAATGTAGCACAAACGTTTGGGACCAGTTTGGGGAGATGTAGACAAGGTGGGGGTAGGGGGTTTATGAATAATAACACGTATAAAACACATTAAAGAAACTTTTAAATGTTAAACACATAACAAATATAATATCAAGACAAACACTTTGCAGCACAAATGTTTGGAACAAGTTTGGGGAGATGTTGACGAGGTCTTGGCTGGATGACATCACTAGTCAGAAAAGGTATTTTAGAACAACTTAAAAACTGCAAAGGTTCAAAGGAATGGCTGTTACTTGAACATGACTTTACTGGGGTTCTTCCTACTCCCCTTCGGACATTGTAACATGAACGTCCACGTAACTTTTCATGAATTTCAATTAACTGGTGAGGAAAAACGTTCGTGTCAGCATCGACCAAACTACTTTTACTCAACTCCACTTTGCCAAACGAGTCGAGGGAGAAAAGCTTGTAATGAAGACAACTCTCATCTTGTGTTGCGTCGCCGCTGAAAGACACTAATTGGACGCCGGGGCGATCATTTATGGGGAAGTTATTACCAGTTTGATGAACAAACATCAACATAGCTGATGGATGAAGACTCCAAGGTGAGCAAGTTTAATATCACAAGCACGCCATCGATCCATTTAACTCTCTTCCCACAATGCATCTGTGAAGGGATTAATATCACTCGCCTTTTCTCACTAATCGTTTCTCGAGCTCATTTGGAGGCACGCACGCACACACACACACACACACACACACACACATTCTTGTACAAACGTATTTGTAACCACCTTGAAACCTGACAAAAATAATACATACATACATACTATACAAATATAAAAAACCTTTTTGTTAAGTGAATTATATTTGTATAGCGCTTTTTCTCTAGTGACAAAGCGCTTTACATAGTGAAATCCAATATCTAAGTGACATTTAAAGCAGTGTTGGTGGCACTTGGAGCAGGTGGGTAAAGTGTCTTGCCCAAGGACACAACAGCAGTGACTAGGATGGTGGAAGCGGGGATCGAACCTGCAACCCTTAAGTTGCTGGCACGGCCACTCTACCAACCATGCTATGCCACCCAACTCATTTTTGTGAAAAATAAGTTGGGTGGCATAACTCACAATTTCACAAGAAAAACGTAGAATTTGTGAATATTGTAATAAAAGTTACCATTTTACTTAACGCAAGTCAAAATTTTACAAGAAAAACTGAACATTTTGTGCAATGTTACGATAAAAGTTGGAATTTTATTCAATAACAGTTGCTATTTTACAAGAAAAGCTTAAAATGTTGGCAATTTTATGAAAAAAGCGGTAATTTAAGCCGTTTTTCATGTTCTGTATATATGTTGGATGTTCAAAAGACGAAAAACGGCTTAAAATTACGACTTTTTTCATATACATAGATATACCCAACATTTATAACCAATATATATAACCATTATAAATACTCAACATATAAAACCAACACATACAAACCCCGTTTCCATATGAGTTGGGAAATCGTGTTGGATGTAAATATAAACGGAATACAATGATTTGCAAATCGTTTTAACCCATATTCGGTTGAATATGCTACAAAGACAACATATTTGATGTTCAAACTGAAAACCCTGTTGTTGTTTTTTTCAAATAATCATTAACTTTAGAATTTGATGCCAGCAACACGTGACAAAGAAGTTGGGAAAGGTGGCAATAAATACTGATAAAGTTGAGGAATGCTCATCAAACACTTATTTGGAACATCCCACAGGTGTGCAGGCTAATTGGGAACAGGTGGGTGCCATGATTGGGTATAAAAGCAGCTTCCACAAAATGCTAAGTAATTCACAAACAAGGATGGGGCGAGGGTCACCAATTTGAAAGCAAATTGTTGAACAGTTTTAGAACAACATTTCTCAACGAGCTATTGCAAGGAATTTAGGGATTTTACCATCTATGGTCCGTAAAATCATCAAAAAGTTCAGAAAATCTGGAGAAATCACTGCACGTAAGCGATGATATTACAGACATTTGATCCCTCAGGCGGTACTGCATCAAAAACCGACATCCGTGTGTAAAGGATATCACCACATGGGCTCAGGAACACTTCATAAAACCCATGTCAGTAACTACAGTTGGTCGCTACAACTGTAAGTGCAAGTTAAAACTCTACTATGCAAAGCCAAAGCCATTTATCAACAATATCCTGAAACCCCGCCGGCTGTGCTGGGCCCGAGCTCACCTAAGATGGACTGATGCAAAGTGGAAAGGTGTTCTGTGGTCTGACGAGTCCACATTTCAAATTATATTTGGAAACAGAGGACGTGGTGTCCTCCAGAACAAAGGGGAAAATAACCATTCGGACTGTTATAGGCGCAAAGTTCAAAGGCAGCATCTGTGATGGTATGGGGGTGTATTAGTGCCCAAGGCATGGGTAACTTACACATCAGTGAAGGCACCATTAATGCTGAAAGGTCCATACAGGTTTTGGAGCAACATATGTTGTCATCCAAGCAACGTTATTATGGATGCCCCTGCTTGTTTCAGGAAGACAAGTGTTACAACAGCGTGGCTTCGTAAAAAAAGAGTGTAGGTACATTCCTGGCCCGCCTGCAGTCCAGACCTGTCTCCCATGGAAAATTTGTGGCGCATTATGAAACGTAAAATACGACAGCAGAGACCCCAGACTGTTGAACGACTGATGCTTTACATAAAACAAAAAGGGGAAAGAATTCCACCTTCAAAGCTTCAACAATTAGTTTCCTCAGTTCCCAAATGTTTATTGAGTGTTGTTAAAAGAAAAGGTGATGTAACACAGTGGTGAACATGCCCTTTCCCAACTACTTTGGCACATGTTGCAGCCATGAAGTTCTAAGTTATTTATTAAATGCAAAAAAAATAAATAAAGTTTATGAATTTGAACATCAAATATCTTGTCTTTGTAGTGCATTCAATTGAATATGGGTTGAAAAGGATTTGCAAATCATTGTATTCCGTTTATATTTACATCTAACACAATTTCCCGACTCATATGGAAACTGGGTTTGTAAATAACATATCTCAACCGCGACACGTTTTGACATGCACTTCTACTCTGCTCATTGGGATCGGTGTACCTAATGAAGTGGCCGGGGAGTGGTGGACTCGACCGGAACCACCCGGAACCCACAGATCAAACAAGGACGGATGACACTTGCGTGTGTGTTTAGTCAGTGGGTCAATATCAACAGTGTGTGTGTGTGTGTGTGTGTGTGTGTGTGTGTGTGTGTGTGTGTGTGTGTGTGTGATGTGCGTACATGTGTTTAGTCAGTTAACCAATATCAACAGTGTATATGTGTGTGTGTGTGTGTGTGTGTGTGTGTGTGTGTGTGTGTGTGTGTGTGTGTGTGTGTGTGTGTGTGTGTGTGTATGTGTGTGTGTGTGTCTATCAATTCTGCATTTCTTTGCAAACACTGCCACTCAATCAAGCCCGGCGATCGATGTGTGGGCTGCTAATAGACTGCGAGCGTGGGAAACGATCCTCGCCGTTGTTAAATGAAACCAAGTCCGGCGGCGAGGAGATTTAGTCAAGGATGCCTCGTCTTTTCCAAGAAGGCCTTGTCTGACTTGGCTGGCCGCATGAGGACGTTAAAGGCGGACATAACAACAGGCGTTTCATGTGTGCTATATATATATATATATATATATATATATATATATATATATATATATATATATATATATATATATATATATATATATATATATATATATATATATATATATGTATATATATATATATATATATGTATATATATATATATATATGTATATATATATATAGATAGATAGATAGATAGATAGATAGATAGATAGATAGATAGATAGATAGATAGATAGATAGATAGATAGATAGATATATAGATATATATATCTATATATATATCTATATATATAGATATATATATATATATATATATCCATCCATCCATTTTGCGGGGGCGCTGGTGCCTATCTCAGCTACAATCAGGCGGAAGGTGGTGTAGACCCTGGACAAGTCGCCACCTCATCGCAGGGCCAACACAGATAGACAGACAACATTCACACACTGGGACAATTTAGTGTTGCCAATCAACCTATCCCCTGTTGCATGTCTTTTGAAGTGGGAGGGGCCTATCCCCACGTGCATGTATTTGGAGGTGGGAGTGGCCTATCCTCAGGTGCATGTCTTTGGAGGTGGGAGGAAGCCGGAGTACCTGGAGGGAACCCACGCAGTCACGGGAAGAACGTGCAAACGCCACACAGAAAAATCCCGAGCCCGGGATTGAACCCAGGACTACTCAGGACCTTTGTACTGTGAGGCAGACACACTAACCCCTCTTCCACCGTGCTGCCCATGTATACATATACATACATACATACACTACATATACAAATATATCACAGTTGTATGGTATGACAGCACTACTGTAGTATCTTGGTACTAACGAATCAAAAATGGTACTATACTCTGTTTAAAAACTACCGGTTCCTTAACATCACGTGGTGACATTGCTGGTTTTACAAGCAGAGGAGCGTGTTCGGCAGCGCACACATAGTACTTACAAGCAGACACAGAGTGTAGACAGAAAAGGGAGAATGGACGCATTTTGGTGTAAAAAGTAAAGAAAAAGGTGAAGTTATAACACTGAAACACCATCAGGAAGAGCTGCTTTAAAGAATGGCTAGCTAGTTAGCGGCTAACATCCATCCACAGTGTTTTAGCTACTTCTAAATCACTAATCCTGGTCTCCATGGTGACAAATAAAGTAAGTTTCTTACAAGTAGCATTATCACCATCTTTCCTTTAACGTCCGCTCCGGACAGACTCACCTCCTCCAACCTCCGAGGACAAAGCTGAGAACAATGCCAGACCAGGTTTTCTGCTCCGCCGCTCCCAGTCTGTAGAACGCTTTCCCTGACCACCAGAGGGAAACACAGACTGTGGATGCTTTTATAAAAACGCATTAAAAACCTCTCTTTTTTTTTAAAAAAAAGAAGCATTTTTTATATGTATGTGTGCTAGTTCTATTTTTTATTATCTTTTTTTTGTTTTTGTTTTTTTTAATACACTGTAGCACTCTGAGGTTGTTTGCTCAATGTAAAAAGCTTTTTACAAATAAAATCTATTATTATTATCTTTAGCACTGGAGGACAAGGAAGAGCTAAACATGCTTCACTACACACCGTAGGAGGATACAATAGCGCACCGGCGTCACCGCTAAAAAAAAAAGCTAGCATGCCTGAATGTAAACAAACGCCATGGGTGGATATACACCTGGCATCCACTGTAATGATACCAAGTACAAGAGTGTATCTAGTGGATACTACGTTTACATCAATATTTTTGATTGTCACAAAATCTTTTTTCCTGTTTATAAAATTCTTATGTTTATAAAGTCAGTAAATATACATTAGGACTTTGAATATGACCAACGTATGATCCTGTAACTACTTGGTATCGGATCCAAAACTACTGTCAAGTATCAAAGAAGAGAAGAATAACTGATTAATACATTTTAACAGAAGTGTGGATAGAACATGTTAAAACAGAAAACAGCATGACACCTACCCTTTATATCAGTATTTCTTAACCAAATTATTATTGGTTTATTATTAGGTATTTATTTTATTGTATGATCCTGTAACTACTTGGTATCGGATCGATACCCAAATGCAGGGGTGGGTAGAGTAGCCAGAAATTGTACTCAAGTAAGAGTACAGTTACTTTAGAGATTTATTACTCAAGTAAAAGTAAAGAGTAGTCACCCAAATATTTACTTGAGTAAAAGTAAAAAGTATGTTGTGAAAAAACTACTCAAGTACTGAGTAACTGATGAGTAACCTGTTCGTTTAATGATTCCAGCAACAAATAATGCACAAAAACATAAAAATAGCAATGAGCAAATTCAGAGCCAGGAATATCTCTTAAGCAACTAAAACAATATTATATATTAAATAATGATACATTAAAATAAAAAAAAAAATAAGGCAAATTGAGCCACAATAACTTAACAGCACCATAGGCTCAGTAGGCATTCATTGATTGATTGAAACTTGTATTAGTAGATTGCAGTTCAGTACATATTCCGTACAATTGACCACTAAATGGTAACACCCCAATAAGTTTTTCAATGTTTATCAATTACTTAATAAATGACCAAGTCGAGGTGATCTACCTCATATATACATACACACATATCATATATACCCACACATATATATATATATATATATATATATATATAACATACCTTTATATATACAGTGTATAATTTATATTTATTTATTTTGCGGTTTTTGTTGACATGTTAAAGTTGTTTTAATGAATATACATGCATGTTTAACATATAGATTCCTATCTTTAATGAAGACAAAAATATAAGTTGGTGTATTACCTGATTCTGATGACTTGTATTGATTGGAATCAGACAGTAGTGCTGATAACGTCCCGGTTTTCAAATGGAGAAGAATAAAAGTTCCTCCTTCCTGTCTAACACCACATGAAAGTCGTTGGTTTTTGGCATCTTATTTGTCCAGCTTCCATATTCGTTTTTATACACTTTACAAGAAATACATTGGCGGCAAACTCCGTAGCTTGCTAGCTTGTTTGCGCTGGCTTTCGGAGACTCTTATTTTGTTAGCGCAGGCGCAATGGAGCGGCGCTTTTTTTGTGAAGACAGGAACTGTGCGATCAGTCTTTAGGCTTTTGACGGGAAGTACGGTTGAAATAAAAAGTGTCTTTTTTCCTTTACAATTTTGATTGATTGGTTGATTGATTGAAACTTTTATTAGTAGATTGTACAGTACAGTACATATTCCGTACAATTGACCACTAAATGGTAACACCCCAATAAGTTTTTCAACATGTCGGGCTCTACGTGTGACGGTCACGTGACCACCGGGCTCTGTTTGATTGGTCCAACGTCACCAGTGACTGCATGTGATTGGTGAAACGCAAGCATGCGTAGTTCCTACTTTGAATGCGTGTCTGACAAAATCAAAACAAACAAAGCGTGCATTAAGAGATCGATAAAAAAAAAAAAGTAGCGAGTAGCGACCTGATTGCAGATAAATGGAGCGGAGTAAAAGTAGCGTTCCTTCTCTATAAATATACTCAAGTAAAAGTAAAAGTATGTTGTATAAAAACTACTCTTAGAAGTACAATTTATCCCAAAAGTTACTCAAGTAGATGTAACGGAGTAAATGTAGCGTGTTACTACCCACCTCTGCCCAAATGTGTGGTATCATCCAAAACTAATGTCAAGTATGAAAGAAGAGAAGAATAAGTGATTATTACATTTTAACAGAAGTGTAAATAGAACATGTTAAAACAGAAAATAAGCAGATAACAGTAAATGAACAGGTGGATTAATAATCATTTTTTACAGTTTGTCCCTCATAATGTTGGCAAAATAATAGGTGTGTAAATGACACAATATGTTACTACATACGACAGCAGACTAATTAGGAGTCTTTGTTTGTTTACTCACTACTAAAAGACCAGTTGTCTCGTATGTTCAACATTTTATTTAAGGACTAAATGACAACAATAAACATACGATTCATGTACACCATCATTTTTTGGTAAAATAAATAAATTTTTTTGTGGTCCCCTTTGTTTAAAAAAGTATCGAAATACATTTTGGTACCGAAACCAAAATATTGGTATCAAGACAACACTAATACCTAAATATATATATACATAACGTATTTCTTTGAATTGCCGCTGGGTATATAGTATGCGCCTGCCTAGAAATACTGCCGGGTCAAACTCCTTTCGCAAAATATTATTTTTATTAGCGCATGTCTACAATATCCGCCGGGTCAAACTTGTCACTTCACGAGTGACACTTCACCTGTCATCATTTTCAAAATGGAGGAGGCTGATTTCAATCATTAGAAATCGCATAAAAGGAAGAAGATTAAAAGGCTATTCAGTAGGATTTAAGGTCCAAGCTATTTAATATGCTGAAAAGAACAGTAAGCAGCTATGTTTTATTAATATACCGTAGCTGCATGTGTCAAATATGAGTCATTAAATGACTCCCGCCTCCTGGTGGTAGAGGGCGCTAGTGATTCTTCTTGCGACTACTCGGCTGCAGAAGAAGTGACAACAAGCAGCAAGAGTGAGCAGCGATCTTTTATTTTTTCCTCTCGCTTGCACTTTTAACATGGAGGATTACATATCTAAAATAAAACAGTTTTCTAAACTGGACTTTCAGTCGAAGCAGGAGGTAATAAGGGAAGATCTCCATCGAGACAGAGAGAGACTTTCAAAACTGAAGAAAGACAAGGAAGACTTCCATAAACAAGTTATCGAAGCTTTTGATCAGAAGGAGCTGCGCATGGACTTCACTTATAAGTAAAGGTAAGACCCTAATAAAGTTTTTTTTATTAAATGTGCTTTTCATGATGGTATCCTTACATCACACTCATATTTTTAAGCGCAGGCCTAAATTTACCGCATGCCTTTGGTAAGTGCCAGAGTGAGAAGAGGTTTTAAATTAATTAGCGCCCCGGCGGCAATTCAAGGAAATACGCAATACATATACTCAACTAACTCTCTCTCTGTCTCTCTCTCTCTCTCTCTCTCTCTCTCTCTCTCTCTCTCTCAGCATAAAACCTCAGCATAAAAACCTTCCCCTCTGTAAACTGGTACCTAAGATAAATAGTTGAGAGACTTTCTCTGGACATTTATTTAGGGAATAGGAAACTTTCTGAAACAAAACACAACATTCTAGAGCGACAGCTAAACTAGCGACTCGTCAACTAAATTAGCAAAAAAAAACCTGCTTTGACGTCAAACCTTGGCAAAGAAAGCTGAGATTTTTGCAAGATTCACACGCGCGTTCTGTTTTTAGAGCGGCGGGGAAAAGGAGCAGTTTTCAGAAGACGTCGGAACATTCTGCGCGCCAAGTTTGATGTTTGAGTGCTTGTGAGCGGAAGAAACGCCACGCCAGTCAAGCTGTGGCGTGGGCGTGCGAGATAAACGACCTCCTGCCGCGTGGAGGGACCCAAGAAGATTGACAGGTGAATGGGATGAATGTGTTGATGGAGACTTCACCCCTCACCTGCGCCACCTGTCTGCCACTCAAGGAAGGGCAGAATGGCACAATGTAGAGCACAGACCCAATATTCATGCCGGGAAGGTCTCGCTGAAACCTTGTCAAAAAGCATTTTGTTGCAACCTTGTATTTAAGTTGTAGGATATATTGGTTGGGAAATCACAAAAATTGAATGTGAAATCAACGTCAGAACCGAACATTGATTACCGTATTTCCTTGAATTGCCGCCGGGGCGCTAACTAATTTAAAATCTCTTCTCACTTCGGCGTTTACCAAAGGCATGCGGTAAATTTAGGCCTGTGCTTACAAATTTGAGTGTGATTTAAGGATACCATCATGAAAAGCACATTTAATAAAAAAACTATACGTTATTATGGTCTTTACTTATAAATGAAGTCCATGCGCTGCTCCTTCTGATTAAAAGCATCGATAACTTGTTTATGGAAGTCTTCCTTGTCTTTCTTCAGTTTTAAAAGTCTCTCTGTCTCGATGGAGATCTTCCTTTATTACCTCCTGCTTCGATTGAAAGTCCAGTTCAGAAAACTGTTTTATTTTAGATATGCAATCCTCCATGTTAAAAGTGCAAGCGAGAGGAAAAAATAAACAATCGCTGCTCACTATTGCTGCTTGTAGTCACTTCTTCTGCAGCTGAGTAGTCACAAGAAGGATCACCAGCGCCCTCTACCACCAGGAGGCGGGAGTCATTTAATGACTCATATTTGACACACGCAGCTACGGTATATTAATAAAACATAGCTGCTTACTGTTCTTTTTTGCATATTCAATTACTTGGACCTTAAATCTTACTGAATAGCTCTTAATCTTCTTCCCTTTATGAGATTTCAAATGATTGAAATCAGCCTCCTGCATTTTAAAAATGATGACAGGTGAAGTTTCACTCGTGATGTCTGTTGTGATTTTGGACTCTCCCGTTCCTTAGTTTGAGCACTTCCTGTTTATCTGGTCTCCATGGTTTCACATTGGTTCCACCTGCCCTTGTTTCGACGCACACCTGTTTTTCATTGATTGCTTTAGTATTTAGTCCTGCCTGCTACCTCAGTTCCTTCTTGTTGGTTTGTTTGCTACTTGCAAACAAACGTAGTAGTCGTAGTCCTAGTTTTAGTCCGACTCGTGGACTGAGTCGTAGTCCGAGTCCTAGTCCTAAACTGGTTCACAAACCAGTCCCTGACCCCGGTCTGGATCATACTCCAGTTTCTAATTTTTGGTTGGATACCACTCCAGTTTCTGACTCTGTGTTGGTTCACACACCTGCACCTGACCCCGGTCGTGATCTCACTCCAGCACCCGACCTCTGGCTGGATCACACACCAGCATCTGCTCCAAAGCTGGAGCCCACATCGGCTTCTGCTCCAAGGCTGCAGCTCACACCAACACCTGCTCCTTGGCTGAAGCCAACACCTGCTCCTTGGCTGAAGCCAACACCAGCTCCTTGGCTGAAGCCAACACCAGCTCCTCGGCTGAAGCCAACACCAGCTCCTCGGCTGAAGCCAACACCAGCTCCTGCTCCTCTCCCGGCCTCTGCACCTGATCCTCTGCCGGCCTCAGCACCTGCTCTTCTGCCGGCCTCAGCACCTGCTCCTCTGCCGGCATCAGCACCTGCTCCTCTGCCGGCATCCACATCAGCATCGGTGCCTGCTTCGGCTGCAGCCCCCGCACCTTCGTCATCTGCTGCCAAGCCTCCTCCACGTCGGCTATGGGTGTGGCCGTACCCCGGGCGTCCGCCTCAGCAGGCGCATCCACCTCCACGTCGGCCACAGATGTGGCCTCTACGAGGTCGCACGCCAAAACTTCTGCGGCACCGGCGTTCCACCCGCCGATTTGTCCTCGGTGGATTCGGGGACACAGGACCTGGCGACCCACCACCATGACCTCCCTCCGCCCTTCCGTCACTTTTGGACTGTCTGGTTGTGGGGGGGTTCCTTTGCTTTGTTTGGGTCATCTGGGATCTGTCTTTGAAGGGGTGGGGGGGGGGGGGGGGGGTACTGTTGTGATTTTGGACTCTCCCGTTCCTTAGTTTGAGCACTTCCTGCTCATCTGGTCTCCATGGTTTCACATTGGTTCCACCTGCCCTTGTTTCGACGCACACCTGTTTTTCATTGATTGCTTTAGTATTTAGTCCTGCCTGCTACCTCAGTTCCTTCTTGTTGGTTTGTTTGCTACTTGCAACACGCACGTTGGTTCTTCTTTTTGTAATCACTATTGCTAAGTCTCGCCTTAGCTTCGCGTGCGCTCTGCACGTCTATTCCTGTACTCTGCTCTAGTTGCTAATTATTAGCCGAGCTCTCCGTGCGTTCGGCACGCCTTTTCTTTGTATTTTGTACCAGTGTTATTTTATGTTTTGTATTAAATCTAATCTTACCTGCAACTCCTGCCTGTCCTGGTCCTCTTGCATCCCTGGGGTAGCAACACGCATCCACCATGCCTCACCATCGTGTCAATGTCAAGAGTTTGACCCAGCGGATATTCTAGACATGCGCTAATAAAAATAATATTTTGCGAAACGAGTTTGACCCGGCAGTAATTCTAGGCATGCGCATACTATATACCCGGCGGCAGTACAAGAAAATTCGGTAAACGTTATCAAAAAGCATGTTGTTTCAACGTTGTTTGTGCATTAGAATATTGGTTGGGAAATGACCCAATTTCAGTGGTCAAATCAACGTCAAAGCTCAACATTGATTAAACGTCAAAATTGCATCATTTGTATGACGTGCACTTCACGTTAACATGATTGCATATTTAATAAGTACAAGTGAAGTCGTTTTTGCCGTCACTTACTGCTTCCGAAAATATGACTTTCTCATGAAAATATCACGGCACATGCGGAGTCCCACATGCCTCCTGTTGGAGGCGCGCCAGGGACATGCTTCTGCTCGTTCTGGCCATATCGCGGCCACGTGCCGACAAAGATGTAGGCAATCTGCAATCAGCACAACTGGGAAAAATCAAGAGAAGCAGCATAAAGACCAGCAGACCCAAAGATCCTGTGCCGGAACGTAGTTCACTCCTGATAGTAATTATCCCAACTCTGGCTCCCCTCCCGCATACTTGCTCTCTTCCTGTGCCTTATGTCCTTTGTGTTTCCCGCCGTGCTTCCCCTGTCTCCTGTGAGTGAGCTGTGTGCCTCCACTTCCTTTTGGACTCCGGATTGCCTCCCTCGATCCTTGACCCCTACTTGGACACCGACCTGTTGAAGCTTCGCTATACCCCAACCCCAACAATCTGCCTGTCTCACCGACGTTCTAGCCTGCCTTTCCCCTCCAGGACTTCCGCCTCTTTCTCAACACTCACGGTAACCCTTAGGAAGTAATTCCCACACATACTCTTGGAATTTAGTCACACGCCATTCTCGAATTTATTATATCATTGTTTATTACTCTAACTATATATATATATATATATATATATATATATATATATATATATATATATATATATATAAAACATACGAGATATTGTGCCCCCTTGTTGTCTGTGCTATCGCTATCTACTCCTCCTGTACGTAACAGAAAAATAATCATTTAAATCATTATAAATATTTTATTAATTAGCATATTTGTGTTATGCCATACTTTTCTCTCTTTTTACAACAATGTGGTCGAGTTTTGTCACTCAGTCCTGTTACCATCAACAAAGAACCCTCTAAAAACATCATTGGAGTAAACAATTTATTTTGATGAATATTCTTAATACACCTTGAATGCATTTCTGAGTGGGATTTGCTGCTTGATTTTAATTTTTATCAACAAGGTGTTGAAGATAAGAAGTTAAACTTGTTAATGCTAATCAGTAGCATGTCAATAGCAAAGGCAATGTGTATTAGCATCGAGCTAAGGTAGAGCCTTACTTTACTTATGTTAGAAACATGTTTTGAGTCAGTTACTTTGTTGGCATGGAAAATTGCAACATTACCTCGAGGTGGTTGGACTGAGTCCGCTCTCAGTGCTGCTGGAGTGATCGCCAAGTGCCAAAGTGCGAAGAGTCGGCAAGCAGGTGTGACATCAAGAACGCTGCCTGACTCTGACCAACACGTATTGTGAGCTCTTCGATATATTGAGAGTTCCAACAAGAGCATGTCATCAATACTGTATATCAATTCAGTTCTTTTTAAAATGTTGGCAATCTAATGAGTTCTCTTCAATTTCTCATCAGAGTCGTCTTCCCCCCGCAGACTAACTAAGCAATCTGACGACGCCTATGGTGATAAAACACACACATGCGCCATTATTACACAAACATCATCATTTCAAGTTAATAACAGCCACATGCCATGGAAATGTAACACTTCCAGGAGAGGGGAAGAAAGGGGAAGAAGATGAAAGAAGAAGGGAAAGAAAAAGGAGAAAACTAAAAAGGTTAAGAAAAAAGAAAGAAGAGGAGCAAAAGAAAAAGAAAGATGAGACATAAGGAGAACAAAAAGAAGAAACAGAAAATGAAAGAGAAAAAGAGGAAATAAGAGAGCACAAAGAGGAAACAGAAAACAAAAGACAAAAAGATGAAAGAAGAAAAGGACAAAGGAGAAACAGAAAATTGAAAGAAAAAGATGAAAGAAGGAAAATGAAAGAGAAAAAGATGAAAGAAGAAACATGAAAGAGAAAAATAAAAACATGAAAGAAGAAAAAGAAAAATGAAAGAAAAAAAGAAAAACAAAAGAAGAAAAATCAAAGAGAAAAATAAAAATGAAAGAAGAAAAATAAAAATGAAAGAAAAAAAAGAAGATGAAAAGAAAAGAAGAAAAAGAAAGAAGGAAGAAAAAACCGAAACAGAAGAAGAAGACAGAAGAAGAAGAAGACGACAGAGGAAGAAGATGAAGAAAGAAAAAGAAAATGAAGAAAAAGAAAAAAAGGACGGCGAGGTCAAAGAAAAGGAAGGGGACAAAAAAAGAGGAAAAAGAAGAAAAGATAAAAGAGGAAGAAGGAAAACGACAAAGAGGAAGAAAAAAGACAAAGACGAAAGAAAAGGATAAAAATGAGAAGAATAAAAAGAAAGATGGACACAAAGTTCAAAGAGCTAAAGAAGTTGAAGTTAAAGAAGCTAAATAAGCTAAAGGAGTTGAAGAAGCTAAAGAAGTTGAAAAGGCTAAAGAAGTTGAAGAAGCTAAAGAAGTTGAAGATAAAGAAGTTGAAGATAAAGAAGTTGAAGTATCACAATATAATTAAAAGTGGAACAGAGGAACCCAAGGATGCAGATGGATTTGTGAGTAAATAGTTCTTTATATCACAAAAGAAGCAATCACAACAATGATCCAAAAATTGAAAATAACAAAAAAAAAGAAGACAAAAAAGCACCGTGACAAAAAAGAACAAAATCTAATATACAAACTAACTAAACTTGGGTCGAAGTTGCAAGACGTGCAAACTAACAATGTACATACCACGCTGGATGGCACTGGAAATAGTCAAGATGGTACGTAGCAAAAAAATACAAGGAGCATAGGAGTCTTTATCCCATCTGAGTCAACGAGTGGAATAGCCGAGTGCCATCCAGCTGACCAGGTGCTGCTAGAGTAGTGCTTGTGGGATTACACACAGCTGTGCACTTCTTGCAGCTCCGCCCACAGGAAACACAGGAACTCTGAAGAAGACAAAAAGTAAGAGACAGGTCTGCTGCACCAACAAGGGAAAACTGAGCATACAAACCACAAGATGGTAGCAGGCGGTGACATGAAGAAGATAAAGAAGTTGAAGAAGCTAAAAAAGTTGAAGAAGATAAAGAAGTTGAAGAAGATAAAGAAGCTAAAGAAGTTGAAGAAGATAAAGAAGTTGAAGAAGATAAAGACGTTGAAGAAGCTGAATAAGTTGAAGAAGATAGAGAAGTTGAAGAAGATAAAGAAGTTGAAGAATATAAAGACGTTGAAGAAGCTGAATAAGTTGAATAAGATAGAGAAGTTGAAGAAGATAAAGAAGTTGAAGAATATAAAGACGTTGAAGAAGCTGAATAAGTTGAAGAAGATAGAGAAGTTGAAGAAGATAAAGAAGTTGAAGAATATAAAGAAGTTGAAGAAGCTAAAGAAGATAAAGAAGCTAAAAAAGTGGAAGAAGATAAAAAAACTAAAGAAGCTGGAGCTGTCCATACTTGATGAAAGTTTTGATGGCGAGTTCCACTTAGTAGCGATTTTCGTTATTCTTATAGTTGTTGTTGGCCAGCTAGGTAACCGCTCGGTTTTTGTTGGTTTACAAAGCGCCAACATTACGAAAATCAAACCCGGCGAAAAAAGCTGAGAACTTTTTTTTCCCGTCTTTGAAAAAAGTCTGACAGGTTGAAACATGAGTGACAGATTTTTATAAAAGGTTAGCAAGATTTTTTGTGGAGGCTGGAAGGAGACGTCAGTCAACCTGACTGACACACACACACACACACACACACACACACACATTCTTGTATTTGTTACCTTCTTGAGACCTGAGAAAAATACCTCCCTCCCTCTTTAGGACCACCCTTTGTAAATATATACAGATGTGTATTTACAACATTAATAATTTTTACATACTATGCAAATATAAAAAAGGTAAGCTTTTAGTTATTTAATCTTCATTATTTACTTCAGGTTATTACTGTCTCTATGTACATATTCATTTATTTTTTTTAAATTAATTGTGGCCAAAGGGGGCGCATTTAAATGTTTTACATACACTTGTTATTTCATATGTTGACCAGCACTTTTAAAACCGACACACATTCCATTTGAAAAAGGCTTACTTTAAACCAATGGTTAGAAAGTGGTACCGAATGCAGTCTCCTACCTGGTAACTCATAAAGTGTCCTACCTCGTATCTAATGAAGTGTCCTACCTCGTACCTAATGAAGTGTCCTACCTGTTACCTAATGCAGTGTCCTACCTGGTACTTAATAAAGTGTCCGACCTGGTACCTAATGAAGTGTCCTACCTGTTACCTAATGCAGTGTCCTACCTAGTACCTAATAAAGTGTCCGACCTGGTACCTAATGAAGTGTCCTACCTGGTACCTAATGCAGTGTCCTACCTAGTACCTAATGAAGTGTCCTACCTGGTACCTAATGCAGTGTCCTAAATGGTACCTAATGAAGTGTCCTACCTGGTACCTAATGCAGTGTCCTACCTGGTACCTTATAAAGTGTCGTACCTCGGACCTAATGAAATGTCCTACCTGGTACCTCATAAAATGTCCTACCTCGTACCTAATGAAGTGTCCTACCTGGTACCTAATGCAGTGTCCTGGCTGGTACCTAATGCAGTGTCCTACCTGATGCATAATGAAGTGTCCTACCTGGTACCTAATAAAGTGTCCGACCTGGTACCTAATGAAGTGTCCTACCTGGTACCTTATAAAGTGTCGTACCTCGTACCTAATGAAGTGTCCTACCTGGTACCTAATGCAGTGTCCTACCTGGTACCTTATAAAGTGTCGTACCTCGTACCTAATGAAGTGTCCTACCTGGTACCTCATAAAGTGTCCTACCTGGTACCTAATGAAGTGTCCTACCTGGTACCTCATAAAGTGTCCTACCTCGTACCTAATGAAGTGTCCTACCTGGTACCTAATGCGGTGTCCTGTCTGGTACCTAATGCAGTGTCCTACCTGATGCATAATGAAGTGTCCTACCTGTTACCTAATGCAGTGTCCTACCTGGTACCTAATACAGTGTCTGACCTGGTGCCTAATACAGTGTCTGACCTGGTGCCTAATGCAGTGTCCTACCTAGTACCTAATGCAGTGTCCTACCTGGTACCTAATAAAGTGTCCGACCTGGTACCTAATGAAGTGTCCTACCTGGTACCTAATGCAGTGTCCTACCTGGTACCTAATAAAGTGTCCGACCTGGTACCTAATGAAGTGTCCTACCTGGTACCTAATGCAGTGTCCTACCTAGTACCTAATGAAGTGTCCTACCTGGTACCTAATGCAGTGTCCTAAATGGTACCTAATGAAGTGTCGTACCTCCTACCTAACGAAGTGTCCTACCTGGTACCTCACAAAGTGTCCTACCTGGTACCTAATGAAGTGTCCTACCTGGTACCTCATAAAGTGTCCTACCTCGTACCTAATGAAGTGTCCTACCTGGTACCTAATGCAGTGTCCTGTCTGGTACCTAATGCAGTGTCCTACCTGATGCATAATGAAGAGTCCTACCTGTTACCTAATGCAGTGTCCTACCTGGTACCTAATACAGTGTCTGACCTGGTGCCTAATGCAGTGTCCTACCTAGTACCTAATGCAGTGTCCTACCTGATGCATAATGAAGTGTCCTACCTGTTACCTAATGCAGTGTCCTACCTGGTACCTAATACAGTGTCTGACCTGGTGCCTAATGCAGTGTCCTACCTAGTACCTAATGCAGTGTCCTACCTGATGCATAATGAAGTGTCCTACCTGTTACCTAATGCAGTGTCCTACCTGGTACCTAATACAGTGTCTGACCTGGTGCCTTATGCAGTGTCCTACCTAGTACCTAATGCAGTGTCCTACCTGATGCATAATGAAGTGTCCTACCTGTTACCTAATGCAGTGTCCTACCTGGTACCTAATACAGTGTCTGACCTGGTGCCTAATGCAGTGTCCTACCTAGTACCTAATGCAGTGTCCTACCTGATGCATAATGCAGTGTCCTACCTGGTACCTAATACAGTGTCTGACCTGGTGCCTAATGCAGTGTCCTACCTAGTACCTAATGCAGTGTCCTACCTGATGCATAATGAAGTGTCCTACCTGTTACCTAATGCAGTGTCCTACCTGGTACCTAATACAGTGTCTGACCTGGTACCTAATGCAGTGTCCTACCTAGTACCTAATGCAGTGTCCTACCTGATGCATAATGAAGTGTCCTACCTGTTACCTAATGCAGTGTCCTACCTGGTACCTAATACAGTGTCTGACCTGGTGCCTTATGCAGTGTCCTACCTAGTACCTAATGCAGTGTCCTACCTGATGCATAATGAAGTGTCCTACCTGTTACCTAATGCAGTGTCCTACCTGGTACTTAATACAGTGTCTGACCTGGTGCCTAATGCAGTGTCCTACCTAGTACCTAATGCAGTGTCCTACCTGATGCATAATGCAGTGTCCTACCTGGTACCTAATACAGTGTCTGACCTGGTGCCTAATGCAGTGTCCTACCTAGTACCTAATGCAGTGTCCTACCTGATGCATAATGAAGTATCCTACCTGTTACCTAATGCAGTGTCCTACCTGGTACCTAATAAAGTGTCCGACCTGGTACCTAATGAAGTGTCCTACCTGGTACCTAATGCAGTGTCCTACCTAGTACCTAACGAAGTGTCCTACGTGGTACCTAATGCAGTGTCCTAAATGGTACCTAATGAAGTGTCCTACTGGGTACCTAATGCAGTCTCCTACCTGGTACCTTATAAAGTGTCCTACCTCGTACCTAATGAAGTGTCCTACCTGGTACCTCATAAAGTGTCCTACCTCGTACCTAATGAAGTGTCCTACCTGATACCTAATGCAGTGTCCTGTCTGGTACCTAATGCAGTGTCCTACCTGATGCATAATGAAGTGTCCGACCTGGTGCCTAATGCAGTGTCCTACCTGGTACCTAATGCAGTGTCCTACCTGGTACCTAATGAAGTGTCCTACCTGGTACCTCATAAAGTGTCCTACCTCGTACCTAATGAAGTGTCCTACCTGGTACCTAATGCAGTGTCCTACCTGATGCATAATGAAGAGTCCTACCTGTTACCTAATGCAGTGTCCTACCTGGTACCTAATACAGTGTCTGACCTGGTGCCTAATGCAGTGTCCTACCTGATGCATAATGAAGTGTCCTACCTGTTACCTAATGCAGTGTCCTACCTGGTACCTAATACAGTGTCTGACCTGGTGCCTAATGCAGTGTCCTACCTAGTACCTAATGCAGTGTCCTACCTGATGCATAATGAAGTGTCCTACCTGTTACCTAATGCAGTGTCCTACCTGGTACCTAATACAGTGTCTGACCTGGTGCCTTATGCAGTGTCCTACCTAGTACCTAATGCAGTGCCCTACCTGATGCATAATGAAGTGTCCTACCTGTTACCTAATGCAGTGTCCTACCTGGTACCTAATACAGTGTCTGACCTGGTGCCTATTGCAGTGTCCTACCTAGTACCTAATGCAGTGTCCTACCTGATGCATAATGAAGTGTCCTACCTGTTACCTAATGCAGTGTCCTACCTGGTACCTAATACAGTGTCTGACCTGGTGCCTATTGCAGTGTCCTACCTAGTACCTAATGCAGTGTCCTACCTGATGCATAATGCAGTGTCCTACCTGTTACCTAATGCAGTGTCCTACCTGGTACCTAATAAAGTGTCCGACCTGGTACCTAATGCAGTGTCCTACCTGGTACCTAATGAAGTGTCCTACCTGGTACCTAATGCAGTGTCCTAAATGGTACCTAATGAAGTGTCCTACCTGGTACCTAATGCAGTCTCCTACCTGGTACCTTATAAAGTGTCCTACCTCGTACCTAATGAAGTGTCCTACCTGGTACCTCATAAAGTGTCCTACCTCGTACCTAATGAAGTGTCCTACCTGGTACCTAATGCAGTGTCCTACCTGATGCATAATGAAGTGTCCGACCTGGTGCCTAATGCAGTGTCCTACCTGGTACCTAATGCAGTGTCCTACCTGGTACCTAATGAAGTGTCCTACCTGTTACCTAATAAAGTGTCCGACCTGGTACCTAATGCAGTGTCCTACCTGGTACCTAATGCAGTGTCCTACCTGGTACCTAATAAAATGTCCGACCTAGTACCTAATGCAGTGTCCTACCTGGTACCTAATGCAGTGTCCGACCTGGTACCTAATGAAGTGTCCTACCTGGTACCTAATGCAGTGCCCTACATGGTACCTGATGCAGTGTCCTACCTGGTACCTAATGCAGTATCCTAAATGGTACCTAATGAAGTGTCCTACCTGGCACCTTATAAAGTGTCCGACCTGGTACCTAGTGCAGTGTCCTACCTGGTACATAAAAAAGTATCCTACCTGGTACCTAATGCAGTGTCTTACCTTGTACCTAATGAAGTGTCCTACCTGGTACCTAATAAAGTGTCCGACCTGGTACCTAATGCAATGTCCTACCTGGTAAATAATGCAGTTTCCTACCTGGTACCTAATGAAGTGTCCTACCTGGTACCTAATGCAGTGTCCTACCTGGTACCTAATAAAGTGTCCGACCTGGTACCTAATAAAGTGTCCGACCTGGTACCTAATGCAGTGTCCTACCTGGTACCCAATGAAGTGTCCTACCTGGTACATAATGAAATGTCCAACCTGGTACCTAAGGAAGTGTCCTACCTGGTGCATAATAAAGTGTCCTACCTGTTACCTAATGAAGTGTCCTACCTGATACCTAATGCAGTGTCCTACCTGATACCTTAAGCAGTGTCCTACCTGTTACCTAATGCAGTGTCCTACCTGGTAGATATTAAAGTGTCCTACCTGGTACTTAATGAAGTGTCCTACCTGGTACATAATAAAGTGTAAGACCTGGTACCTAATGCAGTGTCCTACCTGATGCATAAAGAAGTGTCCTACCTGGTACCTAATGCAGTGTCCTACCTGGTACCTAATGCAGTGTCCTACCTGGTAGATAATAAAGTGTCTTACCTGGTACCTAATGAAGTGTCCTACCTGGTACATAATAAAGTGTAAGACCTGGTACCTAATGCAGTGTCCTACCTGATGCATAATGATGTGTCCTACCTGTTACCTAATGCAGTGTCCTACCTGGTACCTAATGAAATGTCCTATCTCGTACCTAATGAAGTGTCCTACCTGGTACCTGATAAAGTGTCCGACCTGGTACCTAATGCAGTGTCCTACCTGGTACCTAATGAAATGTCCTATCTCGTACCTAATGAAGTGTCCTACCTGGTACCTAATAAAGTGTCCGACCTGGTACCTAATGCAATGTCCTACCTGGTAAATAATGCAGTTTCCTACCTGGTACCTAATGAAGTGTCCTACCTGGTACCTAATGCAGTGTCCTACCTGGTACTTAATAAAGTGTCCGACCTGGTACCTATTAAAGTGTCCTACCTGGTACCTAATGCAGTGTCCTACCTGGTACCTAATGAAGTGTCCTACCTGGTACCTAATGCAGCGCCCTACCCGGTACCTTATAAAGTGTCCGACCTGGTACCTAATGCAGTGTCCTACCTGGTACCTAATGAAGTGTCCTACGTGGTACATAATGAAATGTCCAACCTGGTACCTAAGGAAGTGTCCTACCTGGTGCATAATAAAGTGTCCGACCTGGTACCTAATGCAGTGTCCTACCTGGTACCTAATGCAGTGTCCTACCTGGTACAAAATGAAGTGTCCTACCTGGTACCTAATGAAATGTCCTACCTGTTACCTAATGCAGTGTCCTACTTGGTACCTAATAAAGTGTCCGACCCGGTACCTAATGAAGTGTCCTACCTGGTACCTAATGCTGTGTCCTACCTTGTGCATAATAAAGTGTCCTACCTGGTACCTAATGCAAAGTCCTATCTGGTACCTAATGCAGTGTCCTGCCTGGTACCTAATGCAGTGTCCTACCTGGTACCTAATAAAGTGTCCTACCTTGTGCATAATAAAGTGTAAGACCTGGTATCGAATGCAGTGTCCTACCTGGTACCTAATTTAGTGTCCTACCTGGCACCTAATGCAAAGTCCTGTCTGGCACCTAATGCAGTGTCCTACCTGATGCCTAATGAAGTGTCCTACCTGGTACCTAATGCAGTGGCCTACCTGGGACCTAATAAATTGTCCGACCTGGTACCTAATGCAGTGTCCTACCTGGTATCTAATGCAGTGTCCTACCTGGTACCTAATGCAGTGTCCTACCTGGTACCTAATAAAGTCTCGACCTTGTACCTAATGCAGTGTCCTACCTGATACCTAATGCAGTGTCCTACCTGGTACCTAATTAAGTGTCCTACCTTGTACCTAATGCAGTGTCCTACTTGGTACCTAATGCAGGGTCCTACCTAGTACCTAATTAAGTGTCCAACCTGGTACCTAATGCAGTGTACTACCTGGTACATAATGAAGTGTCCTACCTGGTACCTAATGAAGTGTCCTACCTGGTACCTAATGCAGTGTCCTACCTGGTGCATAATAAAGTGTCCGACCTGGTACTTAATTCAGTGTCCTATCTGGTACCTAATGCAGCGTCCTATCTGGTACCTAATGAAAACTCCTTAGCTTTCAACGCAGCATGAGAGTTGTGAGATTGTAATATATTTATTTTTATTTTGACATACTTAATGTCTTGTTTTTTTAGTTCAATGTTCTCACACATGGCCGTCCTGATTTTAAATGGGTTTTAACTACTGTTATCCTATTGGAAATGTCATAAATCAAGTCGTAATAAATACGTTCAATAAAATAAATTAAATGCAGCTTCAAAGAAGAAAAAAATTACTTCAGGTTTCCTTAAAAAGCCAGAGGACTACACGATGAGGTCGACAGAAGGACTTTATTTCTTCCAACAACTTCTGAAGACGTGTCACGTGACCTTACCACCAAATCTTGGCAGCACACCCCAAAGATGCCACATTGCACGTGAAATGTTCACCATTATATCAACATCCATGATTAAATTAACCTTCACGGTTAAATCAATGTTCACGATTAAGTTAACGTTCACGGTTAAATAAACGTTCACAATTAAATTAACGTTCACGGTTAAATTAACGTTCAAGATTAAATTAACGGTCAACATTAAATTAACATTCACAATTAAATTAACGTTCATAATTAAATTAACCATCCATCCATCCATCCATTTTCTACCGCTTATTCCCTTTTGGGGTCGCTGGCGCCTATCTCAGCTACGATCGGGCGGAAGGCGGGGTTCACCCTGAACAAGTCGCCACCTCATCGCAGGGCCAACGCAGATAGACAGACAACATTCACACTCACATTCACACACTAGGGCCAATTTTAGTGTTGCCAATCAACCTATCCCCAGGTGCATGTCTTTGGAGGTGGGAGGAAGCCGGAGTACCCGGAAGGAACCCACGCATTCACAGGGAGGACATGCAAACTCCACACAGAAAGACCCCAAGCCTGGGATTGAACCCAGGACTGCAGGACCTTGGTATTGTGAGGCAGACGCACTAACCCCTCTAAATTAACGTTCACGGTTAAATTAACATTCAAGATAAATTAACGTTCACGGTTGAATTAACGTTCACGGTTAAATTAACGTTCAAGATGAATTAACTTTCAAGATAAATTAACGTTCACTGTTAAATTAACGTTCAAGATGAATTAACGTTCACGGTTAAATTAACGTTCACGGTTAAATTAACGTTCACGGTTAAATTAACGTTCAAGATTAAATTAACGTTCACAGTTCAATTAACGTTCACGATTAAATTAACGTTTCAAAATTAAATTAACGTTCAATATTAAATTAACGTTCATAATTAAATCAACATTTACGGTTAAATTAACATTCACTGTTAAATGAATGTTCACGATTAAATTAACTTTCACGGTTAAATTAACGTTCAAGATTAAATAACGTTCACAATTAAATTAACGTTCACGATTAGATTAACGTTCAAGATTAAATTAACGTTTAGAATTAAATTAAGGTCCACGGTTAAATTAAAGTTCACGATTAAATTAACGTTCACAATTAAATTAATGTTCAATATTAAATTAACGTTCACAATTAAATCAACATTCATGGTTAAATTAACATTGAAGATTAAATTAACGTTCACAATTAAATTAACGTTCACGGTTAAATTATTGTTTGCAATTAAATTAACATTCATGGTTAAATGAATGTTCACGGTTAAATCAAAGTTCAAGGTTAAATAAACGTTCACAACTAAATTAACGTTCACAATTAGATTAACGTTCACGGTTAAATTAACGTTCACAATTAAATTAACAATCACGGTTAAATTAACGTTCACAATTGAATTAAGGTTCACGGTTAAATCAACGTTCACAATTAAATTAACGTTCACAATTAAATTAACGTTCCAATATTAAATTAACGTTCAATATTAAATTAACGTTCACAATTAAATCAACATTCACGGTGAAATGAATGTTCACGGTTAAATTAACTTTCACGGTTAAATTAACGTTCATGGTTAAATTAACGTTCCAGATTAAATTAACGTTCACGATTAAATTAACGTTCAAGATTAAATTAACGTTCAGAATTAAATTAAGGTTCACGGTTAAATTAAAGTTCATGATTAAATTAATGTTCAATTTTAAATTAACGTTCAGAATTAAATCAACATTCACGGTTAAATTAATGTTCACGATTAAATTAACATATAAGATTAAATTAACGTTCACAATTAAATTAACGTTCACAATTATATTAACGTTCATAATTAGATTAACGTTCGCAATTAAATTAACGTTCGCAATTAAATTAACGTTCACGGTTAAATTAATGTTCACCGTTAAATCAACGTTCAAGATTAAATCAACGTTCACAATTAGATCAACGTTCACGGTTAAATTAACGTTCACAATTAAATTAACGTTCACGGTTAAATTAACGTTCACGATTAAATTAACGTTCACAATTAACATTCACTGTTAAATTAATGTTCACGATTAAATTAACGTTCAATATTAAATTAACGTTCAATATTAAATTAACGTTCAATATTAAATTAACGTTCAATATTAAATTAATGTTCACAATTAAATCAACATTCACGGTTAAATTAATATTCACCATTAAATTAACATTCAAGATTAAATTAACGTTCACAATTAAATTAACGTTCACAATTACATTAACGTTCACGGTTAAATTAATGTTCAATATTAAATTAACATTCACGGTTAAATTAATGTTCACGGTGAAATCAACGTTCAGGATTAAATTAACGTTCACAATTAAATTAACGTTCACAATTAGATTAACGTTCACGGTCACATTAACGTTAACAATTAAATTAACGTTCACGGTTAAATTAACGTTCACGATTAAATTAATGTTCACAATTAAATTAATGTTCAAGATTAAATTAACGTTCACAATTAAACTAACGTTCACAATTAAATTAACGTTCAATATTAAATTAACGTTCAATATTAAATTAACGTTCAATATTAAATTAATGTTCACAATTAAATCAACATTCACGGTTAAATTAATATTCACCATTAAATTAACATTCAAGATTAAATTAACGTTCACAATTAAATTAACGTTCACAATTAAATTAACGTTCACGGTTAAATTAATGTTCAATATTAAATTAACATTCACGGTTAAATTAATGTTCACGGTGAAATCAACGTTCAGGATTAAATTAACGTTCACAATTAAATTAACGTTCACAATTAAATTAACGTTCACAATTAGATTAACGTTCACGGTCACATTAACGTTAACAATTAAATTAACGTTCACGGTTAAATTAACGTTCACGATTAAATTAATGTTCACAATTAAATTAATGTTCAAGATTAAATTAACGTTCACAATTAAACTAACGTTCACAATTGAATTAAGGTTCACGGTTAAATTAACGTTCACAATTAAATTAATGTTCAATATTAAATTACCGTTAACAATTAAATCAACGTTCACAGTTAAATTAACGTTAAAGATTAAATTAACTTTCACTCATAAATTAACGGTCACGATTAAATGAACATTCATGATTAAATTAGCATTCAGGAATAATTATTGTTTCTGATTAAATAAACGTTCATGTTTAATGTTCATGATCCAAAAGTCAAAAGAATGTCAAACTCTGCTGTCACAGAAACGTCAACAAGGTGAAGACAAAATGCAGTGAAAGCTAAAACTAGATACTTGGATGAAAAAAAAAAAGTGCTACACTTTACACTTTCGTACAGCAACAGATTCATAAGAATAACTTCCTGTTTGCTTGGCTAATTTCCTGTTTGTTGGCTAACTTCCTGTTTGTTGGCTAACTTACCTTTTGTTGGCTAACTTCCTGTTTGTTGGCTAACTTCCTGTCTGCTTGGCTTACTTCTTAATTGCCTGGCTAAATTCCTGTTTGCTTGGCTAACTTCCTGTTTGCCTGACTAAATTCCTGTTTGCTTGGTTAACTTCCTGTTGGCCTGACTAAATTCCAGTAGCATGGCTACAGGCTTACTGGTGGTCTCGTCAGATTCCTGGTAGCATGGCTGACTTTATGTATGCTGGGCTAACTTTTTATTTGATTGGCTAACTTCCTGTATGCCTGACCAACTTCTTGGTAGATAGCTAAACAAGCAGTAAGTTAGCCAAACATTGTGTTTGCCTGGCTAAATTCCCGTTTGCTTGGCTAACTTCTTTTTTGTTTGGCTAACTTTATGTTTGTTGGTTAACTTACCTTTTGTCTGCTAACTTCCTGTTTGTTGGCTAACTTCCTGTCTGCTTGTCTTACTTCTTAAAAGCCTGGCTAAATTCCTGTTTGCTTGGCTAACTTCCTGTTTGTCTGACTAATTTCCTGTTTGCTTGGCTAACTTCCTGTTTGTTGGCTAATATCCTGTTGGCCTGACTAAATTCCAGTAGCATGGCTACAGGCTTACTATTGGTCTGGTCAGATTCCTGGTAGCATGGCTGACTTTATGTATGCTGGGCTAACTTTTTATTTGATTGGCCAACTTCCTGTATGCCTGACCAACTTCCTGGTAGATAGCTAAACAAGCAGGAAGTTAGCCAAACATTGTGTTTACCTGGCTAAATTCCCGTTTGCTTGGCTAACTTTCTGTTTGCTTGGCTAACTTCCTGTTTGCCTCGCTAACTTCTTTTTTGCTTGGCTAAATTTCTGTTTGCCCTAACTAACTTCCTGTTTGCCGGGCTAACTCTCTATTTGCCTTGCTAACTGCCCAGTACCTTAGCACTTACTGTTAGTCTGGTCAAATTCCTGGTAGCATAGCTGATTTCATGCATGCTGGGCTAATTTCCGGGTTAACTTCCCGTTTGATTGGCTAACTTCCGGTATGCCTGCTAAACTTCCTTTTTGTCTTGCTAACTTCCTGTGTGGCTGACTAACTTTATGTTTGTCTGGCTAACTTCCTGTTTGCTTAGCTAACATGGTGTTTGCCTGGCTAACTTCCTGTTTGCTTAACTAACATTGTGTGTGCCTGGCTAACTTCCTGATAGCATGGCTAACTTCCTGTTTGCTTAGCTAACATCGTGTTTGCTTGGCAAACTTCCTATTTGCTTAGCTAACATCGTGTTTGCCTGGCTAACTTTCTGTTTGTCTGGCTAACTTCCTGTTTGCGTAGCTAACATCGTGTTTGCCTGGCTAACTTCCTGGTAGCATGGCTAACTTCCTGTTTGCTAAGCTAACATCGTGTTTGCTTGGCAAACTTCCTTTTTGCTTGGCTAAATTCCTGTTTGTTTGGCTTACATCCTGTTTGCCTGGGATACTTCCTGTTAGCATGGCTAATTTCTTTCTTGTTCTGCAAACTTTTAGCATTTCTTCAATGAAGTTGTGCAGAATTTTCCCGTTTGTGGATCATTTGTGTCTGGAGCGTGTGCACGCCGCTGCATGTCGGACTCTGTCAGCCACTGGAGGGTAAAAAAAAAACCTTTGCATGGACAAAAGTATTGGGACACAGATCCTAATGAATGAATGGATGAACAGATGGAAAAAAGTGAACACCTATTTCTCAATTACTGGACATACAGTATTAAACCTTTTGTTAAAAACTTAATTATATCACCTACACTACACTTCCTATACATCCCAATACTTTTGTCTGTACATAGCTATCTTCATTGAAAACGTAATACATAAAAGCCAAAGAAATGTTTATTGTTATCATCATTATTATTATCGGCTGTGTTGTAACGCTTTCTAAAAGACGTCGTACCTTGTTTACTTCTGAAACGGTGTACTTTATAAGCGGCTAACTTCCTGTTTGCGTGGCGAACTTCCTGTTTGCCTCGCTAACTGAAAGTGTGTACTTTTGAAGTTTTAGTTTTTTTTAAGTACAGCAAACATCTGAAGTAAGAATTAAAATAATTATTTAGTTTTTTGGGTGGCATCTGAAGTCATGTAAATGCTAATGGTAAGTAGCGCCTTAGCTGACTAGGTGAAATGGCACCTGTTCAGGCCAGGACTGTCTGGCCCCTGCTCCGCCTGTGGGTGACCACGCCTCCTCTTGTACCCGTCAAGTAGCTCCACCTCCTCGTATGGCAGTTGGTTGAGTGATGGATGTACAGTCTGTGTTAGCGCCTCGTTGCCCCTCAGTAGTTCTGCAACTGCGGCAGGTTCTTGTAGAGGTCTAAGGACTCGGGGTTGGAGAAAGCGCCTCGCTGTTTGACGTCCCGGCCGGCGATCACCTGCTTGACCGCCACCTCCACCTTCTTCCCGCTGAGTGTGTACTGACGACCACAAAAGACGTTTCTTTAGCGATTTCAATTGGCGTGCATTTCTAGAAGTTACATGTGCGTCATAATAATGTTCCTCAAGTGGTTGTAGAATGGCGCGCAGTACTGGGCTGCGACCAGCAGAGGCGCTGGCAAGTCACTCTCAACTTGTCTCAAAAAGCTGGGCATGGAAACAGGAGTTCAAAATATTCACAGAGAAATACCTTTATTCTATAAATTTAATAAATAGGGAATATTGTTTTAACATTCACGATGGAAATAACGCTAACTATTAAATTAGCCTTTGAATTTAATGTTATCAATTTAATTAACGTTCACGATGGAATAAACATTCACGATTGGATTACAGTTTGAAATTAAAGTTAACAATTTAACTAACGTTCAAGATTAAATTAACGTTCACAATTATATTAACTTTTGAATTTAAAGTTAACAATTAAATTAATGTTCATAATTAAATTAACATTCAAAATTATATTAACGTTTGAATTTAAATTTAAAAACTTAATTAACGATCACGATGGAATTAACGTTCACGATTAAATTAATGCTCACGATTGAATTAGCATTTGAATTTAAAGTTCACAATTTAGTTAACGTTCACAATTATATTAACGTTCGCGATTGAATTACCGTTTGAATTTGAAGTTAACAATTTAATTAATGTTGACGATTGAATTAATGTTCACGATTAACTTCCTGTTTGTTGGCTAATTTCCTTTTTGCTTTGCTAACTTCCTGTTTGCGTGGCTATTCTAAATAAAATGGTCGAGCTGGGCGGTTATTTAGCTGAAGCGTAAAGGGGGCGTAGTAATCATTGCTAAACTTGTTGATTTTTTTTTTTTTTTAAGTAATTTTAAATTTTCTTTAAGAAAAATCAAACTTAGTTTTTAAAGCGTTTTTTTCCACACAGACTTAAAAACAATGCCCCCCGCCCCTTTCCACACACACACACAGACAGACACACACACACACACACACACACACACACACACCATGGGTACCAATGCACACCACGCAGGAGTAACCTCATGAGGACCGACACACACACTAGAAAACATTACGCCAGAATGACCTCATGGGGACCGACACACACACTATACTAACTACACAGGACTGACCTCATGGGGACCGACACACACACTATGCAGGACTGACCTCATGGGGACTGACACAAACACTACACACACTATCCAGGACTGACCTCATGGGGACCGACACACACTACACACACTAAGCAGGAGAGGCCTCATGGGGACCGACACACACGACACACACTATGGAGGACTGATCTTATGGGGACCGACACAAACACTACACAAACTATGCAGGGATGACCTCATAGGGACCGACACACACACTACACACACTATGCAGGACTCACCTCATGGGGACCGACACACACACTACACATACTACGCAGGACAGACCTCATGTAGACCGACGCACACACTATACACACTATGCGGGACTGACCACATGGGGACAGATACACACACACTATGCGGAGCTGACCTCATGGGAACTGACACACACACTACACACACTATGCGGGACTGACCTCATGGGGACCGACACACACACTACACACACTATGCAGGACTGACCTCATGGGGACCGACACACAGACTATACACACTATGCAGGACTGATCTCATGGGGACCGAGACGAACACTACACACACTACGCAGGACTGACCTCATGGGGACTGACACACACACTACACGCACTATCCAGGACTGACCTTGTGGGGACCGACACACACACTACACACACTATGCAGGACTGATCTCATGGGAACCGACACAAACACTACACACACTATGCAGGACTGACCTCATGGGGACCGACTCACACACTAAACAAAATACGCAGGACTGACCTCACGGGGACCGACACACACACTATGCAGGACTGACCTCATGGGGACTGACACACAAACTACGCCGGACTGACCTCATGGGGACCGACACACACACTACACACACTTTTCAGGACTGACTTCATGGGGACCGACACACACACTACACAAACTACGCCGGACTGACTTCATGAGGACCGACACACTTTACACACACTACGCAGGACTGACCTCATGGGGACCGACACACACACTATGCAGGACTGACCTCACAGGGACCGACACAAACACTACACACACTAAGCAGGACAGACCTCATGGGGACCGACAAACACACTACACACACTATGCAGGACTGACCTCACGGGGACTGACACACACACCACACACACTATGCAGGACTGACCTCATGGGGACCAACACACACACTACACACACTACGCAGGACTGACCTCATGGGGACCGACACACACTATGCAGGACTGACCTCATGGGGACTGACACAAACACTACACACACTATCCAGGACTGACCTCATGGGGACCGACACACACTACACACACTAAGCAGGAGAGGCCTCATGGGGACCGACACACACGACACACACTATGGAGGACTGATCTCATGGGGACCGACACAAACACTACACAAACTATGCAGGGATGACCTCATAGGGACCGACACACACACTACACACACTATGCAGGACTCACCTCATGGGGACCGACACACACACTACACATACTACGCAGGACAGACCTCATGTAGACCGACGCACACACTATTCACACTATGCGGGACTGACCACATGGGGACAGATACACACACACTATGCGGAGCTGACCTCATGGGAACCGACACACACACTACACACACTATGCGGGACTGACCTCATGGGGACCGACACACACACTACACACACTATGCAGGACTGACCTCATGGGGACCGACACACAGACTATACACACTATGCAGGACTGATCTCATGGGGACCGAGACGAACACTACACACACTACGCAGGACTGACCTCATGGGGACTGACACACACACTACACGCACTATCCAGGACTGACCTCGTGGGGACCGAAACACACACTACGCAGGACTGACCTCATGGGGACCGACTCACACACTAAACAAACTACGCAGGACTTATCTCATGGGAACCGACACAAACACTACACACACTATGTAGGACTGATCTCATAGGGACCGAAACACACACTACGCAGGACTGACCTCATGGGGACCGACTCACACACTAAACAAACTACGCAGGACTGACCTCACGGGGACCGACACACACACTATGCAGGACTGACCTTATGGGGACTGACACACACACTATGCAGGACTGACCTCATGGGGACCGACACACACACTACACACACTACGCCGGACTGACCTCATGGGGACCGACACACACACTACACACACTTTTCAGGACTGACTTCATGGGGACCGACACACACACTACACAAACTACGCCGGACTGACCTCATGAGGAACGACACACTTTACACACACTACGCAGGACTGACCTCATGGGGACCGACACACACACTATGCAGGACTGACCTCACAGGGACCGACACAAACACTACACACACTTAGCAGGACAGACCTCATGGGGACCGACAAACACACTACACACACTATGCAGGACTGACCTCACGGGGACCGACACACACACCACACACACTATGCAGGACTGACCTCATGGGGACCGACACACACACCACACACACTATGCAGGACTGACCTCATGGGGACCGACACACACACTACACACACTATGCAGGACTGACCTTATGGGTACCGACACACAAACTATGCAGGACTGACCTCATGGGGACAGACACACACACCACACACACTATGCAGGACTGACCTCATGGGGACCGACACACACACTACACACACTATGCAGGACTGACCTTATGGGGACCGATACACACACTATGCAGGACTGAACTTATGGGGACCGATACACACATTACACACACTATGCAGGACTGACCTCATGGGGACTAATACACACTCTACACACACTATGCAGGACTGACCTCATGGGGACCGACACACACACTACACACACTATGCAGGACTGACCTCATGGGGACCAACACACACATCACACACACTATGCAGGACTGACCTCATGGTGACCGACACACACACCACACACACACTATGCAGGACTGACCTCATGGGGACCCACACAAACACTACACAACCTATGCAGGACTAACCTTATGGGGACCGATACACTATGCAGGACTGACATTATGAGAACCGATACACACACTACACACACTATGCAGGACTGACCTTATGGGGACCGATACACACACTATGCAGGACTGACCTCATGGGGACCGACACACAGACTATACACACTATGCAGGACTGATCTCATGGGGACCGACACACACACTACACACACTATGCAGGACTGACCTCACGGGGACCGACACACACAATACACACACTATGCAGGACTGACCTCACAGGGACCGACACACACACTATGCAGGACTGACCTTATGGGGACCGATACACACACTATGCAGGACTGACCTTATGGGGACCGATACACACACTACACACACTATGCAGGACTGACCTCATGGGGACTAATACACACTCTACACACACTATGCAGGACTGACCTCATGGGGACCAACACACACACTACACACACTATGCAGGACTGACCTCATGGGGACCGACACACACAATACACACACTATGCAGGACTGACCTCACAGGGACCGACACACACACTAAGCAGGACAGACCTCATGGAGACCCACACACACACTACACACACTATGCAGGACTGACCTCACGGGGACCGACACACACACTATGCAGGACTGACCTCATGGGGACCGACACACACACACCACACACACTGTGCAGGACTGACCTCATGGGGACCGACACACACACTACACACACTATGCAGGACTGACCTTATGGGGACCGATACACACACTATGCAGGACTGACCTTATGGGGACCGATACACACATTACACACACTATGCAGGACTGACCTCATGGGGACCGATACACACTCTACACACACTATGCAGGACTGACCTCATGGGGACCGACACACACACTACACACACTATGCAGGACTGACCTCATGGGGACAGACACACACACCACACACACTATGCAGGACTGACCTCATGGGGACCGACACACACACCACACACACTATGCAGGACTGACCTCATGGGGACCCACACAAACACTACACAACCTATGCAGGACTAACCTTATGGGGACCGATACACACACTATGCAGGACTGACCTTATGAGAACCGATACACACACTACACACACTATGCAGGACTGACCTTATGGGGACCGATACACACACTATGCAGGACTGATCTCATGGGGACCGACACACACACTACACACACTATGCAGGACTGACCTCACGGGGACCGACACACACAATACACACACTATGCAGGACTGACCTCACACGGACCGACACACACACTATGCAGGACTGACCTTATGGGGACCGATACACACACTATGCAGGACTGACCTCATGGGGGCTAATACACACTCTACACACACATTGCAGGACTGACCTCATGGGGACCGACACACACACTACACACACTATGCAGGACTGATCTCATGGGGACCGACACACACAATACACACACTATGCAGGACTGACCTCACAGGGACCGACACACACACTAAGCAGGACAGACCTCATGGGGACCAACACACACACTACACACACGATGCAGGACTGACCTCACGGGGACCGACACACACACTATGCAGGACTGACCTCATGGGGACCGACACACACACACCACACACACTGTGCAGGACTGACCTCATGGGGACCGACACACACACCACACACACTATGCAGGACTGACCTCATGGGGACCGACACACACACCACACACACTATGCAGGACTGACCTTATGGGGACCGATACACACACTATGCAGGACTGACCTTATGGGGACCGATACACACACTATGCAGGACTGACCTCACGGGGACCGACACACACAATACACACACTATGCAGGACTGACCTCACAGGGACCGACACACACACTATGCAGGACTGACCTTATGGGGACCGATACACACACTATGCAGGACTGACCTTATGGGGACCGATACACACACTACACACACTATGCAGGACTGACCTCATGGGGACTAATACACACTCTACACACACTATGCAGGACTGACCTCAAGGGGACCGACACACACACTACACACACTATGCAGGACTGACCTCATGGGGACCGACACACACAATACACACACTATGCAGGACTCACCTCACAGGGACCGACACACACACTACACACACTAAGCAGGACAGACCTCATGGAGACCAACACACACACTACACACACTATGCAGGACTGACCTCACGGGGACCGACACATACACTATGCAGGACTGACCTCATGGGGACCGACACACACACCACACACACTATGCAGGACTGACCTTATGGGGACCGATACACACACTATGCAGGACTGACCTTATGGGGACCCGATACACACACTACACACACTAAGCAGGACAGACCTCATGGAGACCAACACACACACTATGCAGGACTGACCTCACGGGGACCGACACACACACCACACACACTATGCAGGACTGACCTTATGGGGACCGATACACACACTATGCAGGACTGACCTTATGGGGACCGATACACACGCTACACACACTATGCAGGACTGACCTCATGGGGACCGACACACACTACAGTACCTACGTTTGACCACTTGTCATACACACTTCAGACACTAAATTCTGGAAATTAACCCGCGGGGGAAGCGTTTTAAGAAAATGAAAATACATTTTCCAATGATTCCAACGCATTGGAGTTGTCGGGTGGAGCTGGACCCCACGGCGTGGGTAAAATGGCAGCATTTTGGACCCACAGGGATAGGAAGACAAACACCGTCAAATGAACGCATGGTTGAGTACAGAGGTGGCAGGTGGAGAAACACTATCACTGGTTCACTAACCATGTTTCGGGATGCATGGGAGAGCGGGAAAACGTAGCACAGGTCTCTTTGACCACATGATCATTTAACACCACACAGTCAACGTGGTGTTAGCACTAAACTAGCATGGTAGCGCTGGAAAAGTCGGCCATAAACAACAGTACCAACTTTATAGTGCATGTAGAGCTAGATGTAGCAGTAGCTGTCCTCTAGTGGGGTTCCTGACACAAAAACTACACTGGCAGGTTGCCTACAGCCACATATGTTCATGTTAATTTCGTCGAGGGGTGAAATGAAGCATTTTAGCTCACAGTTTGGCAAAAATGTTATTTTAGTCATCTCTTGTGTAACAATTTTAGTCTAAGGCCTCATCTGACCTGTTTTTTTTTGGCCGGAGATACGACACTTTTATGACCCTGCTAAATTCCTGAAAGTCAATGGATTCTCTTACGGGGATATCTCTGGTCTCCAGCAGGAGGGCGGGCACATGTCGCGCTGACAGAGCTTTCCTGATGGCCGCCTTCACTCTCGCCACCAGGTCGGGACAATAGGGCTTCCCGGGCGCCATCTTGAGGAACAAAATGACCCTCTCCTCGCCGTCCGCGCTGTACTGAGGAACGCAGAGGCTGTCCGACACGTCCTCGAAGGCCTCCACTGCAACAAGACAGCAGACATTACCACCACGGTTATTTTCCCCCTTCCCTTCCAAAGGCTCACCGATGTTGTAGATCTCCGAGCTGCCAAAGCGGACTCCGTTGGGGTTGAGGGTCCCGTCACTGCGGAGCACACAGTCGAGGGTTACGGCCCTAAAAAGTGACTCCAACTTGTGCGATTTCGAGTAGTCAGTGTACAGCTTTTAAAACCATACATACTTTTTATATTTGTATTTATTTTTTTATTTTTACTTTTTAAAGAATCAATGCTTAAAAAGCCGTTGTTAAGCCATCTCCGTGCAACCAGAAGAAGCTTTTGTAACCTTCACCTTTTAATTTGGCTTTACTGACCTTCTGCCAAGCATGACGACACCTCCCGTCTTTGGGTTGATCTTACAGTAGTCCCCATGAGCCCAGACCCCTGCAGGGGACAAGAAGACCAGCAGTCATTCCAGCGTCTGCTAGACAGCGCAATGCAATGCCACTGACGTCCTGCGGAGGCACCAGTGAGCTGGTGTAGCAGGAAAGATTATATATATATATATATATATATATATATATATATATATATATATATATATATATATATATGTGTACACAAATATATAGATACATATATATGCATATATATATATATATATAATATTTATATACACACATATATATATATATATATACATATTTATATATATATATATATATATATATATATATGCACACATGTATATATACATATATACATGTATATATACATATATTCATGTATATACACATATATACATGTATATATACACATGTATACATACATATATACACATGTATATATACATATACAGTGGGGCAAAAAAATGATTTAGTCTGCCACTGATTGTGCAAGTTCTCCCACTTAAAATGATGACAGAGGTCTGTAATTTTCATCATAGGTACACATCAACTGTGAGAAACAGAATGTGAAAAAAAATCCAGGAATTCACATTGTAGGAATTTTAGAGAATTTATTTGTAAATTATGGTGGAAAATAAGTATTTGGTCAACCATTCAAAGCTCTTACTGATGGAAGGAGGCTTTAGCTCAAAATCTCACGATACATGGCCCCATTCATTCTTTCCTTAACACGGATCAATCGACCTGTCCCCTTAGCAGAAAAACAGCCCCAAAGCATGATGTTTCCACCACCATGTTTCACAGTAGGTATGGTGTTCTTGGGATGCAACTCAGTGTTCTTCTTCCTCCAAACACGACGAGTTGAGTTTATACCAAAATGGATACATGGATGATACAGCAGAGGATTGGGAAAATGGCATGTGGTCAGATGAAACCAAAACAGAACTTTTTGGCATAAACTTAACTCATCGTGTTTGGAGGAAGAAGAATACTGAGTTGCATCCCAAGAACACCACACCTACTGTGAAGCATGGGGGTGGAAACATCATGCTTTGGGGCTGTTTTTCTGCTAAAGGGACAGGACGATTGATCCGTGTTAAGGAAAGAATGAATGAGGCCATGTATTGTGAGATTTTGAGCCAAAACCTCCTTCCATCAGTGAGAGCTTTGAATGGTTGACCAAATACTTATTTTCCACCATAATTTACAAATAAATTCTTTAAAATTCCTACAATGTGAATTCCTGTATTTATTTTTTTACATTCTGTCTCTCACAGTTGAAGTGTACCTATGATGAAAATTACAGACCTTTGTCATCATTTTAAGTGGGCGAATTTGCACAATCGTTGGTTGACTAAATACTTTTTTGCCCCACTGTATACATGTATATATACATGTATATATACATATATACATGTATATATACCTTCTCAGTGGCCTAGTGGTTAGAGTGTCCGCCCTGAGATCGGTAGGTTGTGAGTTCAAATTCCGGCCGAGTCATACCAAAGACTATAAAAATGGAACCCATTACCTCCCTGCTTGGCACTCAGCATCAAGGGTTGGAATTGGGGGTTAAATAACCTAAAATTATTCCTGGGCACGGCACCACTGCTGCCCACTGCCCCCCTCACCCCCCAGGGGGTGATCAAGGGTGATGGGTCAAATGCAGAGAACAAATTTCACCACACCTAGTGTGTGTGTGTGACAATCATTGGTACTTTAATCTTTAATATACATGTATATATACTAGGGCTGCGAATCTTTGGGTGTCCCACGATTCGATTCAATATCGATTCTTGGGGTCACCATTCGAAAATATATCGATTTTTTCGATTCGATTCTCCATTCAAAAACGATATTTTTCCGATTCAAAACGATTCTGTATTCATTCAATACATAGGATTTCAGCAGGATCTACCCCAGTCTGCTGACATGGTAGCAAAGTAGTAGATTTAAAAAAAAAAAAGCTTTTATAATTGTAAAGGACAATGTTTTATCAACTGATTGCAATAATGTAAATTTGTTTTAACTATTAAACGAACCAAAAATATGACTTATTTTATCTTTGTGAAAATATTGGACACAGTGTGTTGTCAAGCTTATGAGATGCGATGCAAATGTAAGCCACTGTGACACTATTCTTTTTTTTTTTTGTAAATGTCTAATGATAATGTCAATGAGGGATTTTTAATCACTGCTATGCTGAAATTATAACTAATATTGATACAGTTGTGAATAATATTCATTTTTGTTTCACTACTTTCGGTTTGTTCTGTGTCGTGCTTGTGTCTTCTTTCAATTGCTCTGTTTATTGCACTTCTGAGTGTTGCAGGGTCAGGTTTGGTTTTGGAATTGGATTGCATTGTTATGGTATTGCTGTGTAGTGGTTTGTTGGGTTGATTTAAAAAATTATAATAAAATAAATTTAAAAAAATAAAAAATAAAAATCAATTTTAAAAAAATGAGAATCGATTCTGAATCGCACAACGTATTCGACTTGATTTTTTCCCCACACCCCTATTATGTACATATTTATAGTTATATACACACATATGCATACATATATACATATATATATATACATATATATATATTTATATGTATATATATATACATATTTTTATACACACATATATATACATGAATATATACATATACATATATACATACACATATATGTATACATATATATACATACATATACACACATATACACGTGTATATATATATATATATATATATATATATATATATATATATATATATATATATATATATATATACGTGTGTGTGTGTATATATGCGTGTATATATATATATATATATATATATATATATATACACGCATATATACACACACACACGTATATATATATATATATATATATATATATATATATATATACACACACACGTATATATGCACACACAAGGGGGTAAAAAAAAATCGATATTCAAATTAATCAAAATTCCCTTTTGTAACAATACTTAATTGATTAAAAAATATATATTTTATTTTATTTTTAATGTTTTTAATTTGTCCTTTCCCCTCCAGCAAATCATATTGTTGATGTAGACTATCATATTTGCTCCACCAATAAGTAAATATTACACAAACGTATCAAAGCTGAATGTAGTTCATCATAGATCACGAATGCAGTTTCGTTATGGATGGAGGTTTGATCCTGAAAGAAATCGTTACCCCAGAGAATCCTGTGCTGCCCTAAAGACTAACAGCTCTAAAGCGTTTATTTTGGCAGTTACAACAAGAACATGGCTGTCAGTTCATAAAAATGTGGCCGCAGTTTGACATTGGAACAGACAAGTTGAAGGTTAGCAAGAATGCTTGGTTGGGAAGCTAGCTGCTAGCAGTCTCACCGGGGAAGGTGGAGAAATAGGCTTTGTGGTATTTCATGCCGTTGTCGTCGTTCCAGAAGTGTGTGGGCTGGCAGGGAAGGGGCTTCAAGCAGACCAGCTCGCCACTCTCTCCCCGCACAGGCTTACCTGGACACACACACACACACACACACACACACACACACACACACACACACACACACACACACACACACACACACACACACACACACACACACTTTTGACGTTAGCACGTGCTAGCGTGTCCCCCCACTCTCGACAATGCGTCTCCCTCAGGGCGGCGTTAAAGAAAGCGACTAAGATCGTCTTCCTACTGAATTCTCCCTCTCCGAGCCTGCAGCAAGGGATCGGGGGCTGGAGAGTTAGGGACCGCGGTCAATGAAGAAGAAAAAAAACACAAAGGGATTTCAAAGACTCCAAGAGGAGATACAACTGTTGAGAACTGTTTTGTAGCCTAGTTTAGATAGATAGATAGATAGATAGATAGATAGATAGATAGATAGATAGATAGATAGATAGATAGATAGATAGATAGATAGATAGATAGATAGATAGATAGATAGATAGATAGATAGATAGATAGATAGATAGATAGATAGATAGATAGATAGATAGATGGATGGATGGATGGATGGATGGATGGATTGATGGATGGACAGACGGAGCAGTTTAGAATAGAATAGAAGGTTGTTGTCACTGCAATAACTCCCCCTATAGCTCTTATTGGGGAAAAGGTTCAGTTTGAGATAAACATGATAGCACCTGGTATCTCTTGATTTCAACATGTTAGCATCGGATATCTCTTGATATCAACATGCTAGCACCTGGTATTTCTTGATAACAACAAGCTAGCACGTGGTATCCCTTGATATCAACATGATGGCAACTGATATCTCTTGATATCAACATGCTACTGCCTGATATCTCTTAATATCAACATACTAGCAGCTGGTATCCCTTGATATCAACATGTTAGCACATGGTGTCCCTTGATATCAACATGCTAGCACCTGGTATCAATTGGTCAACATGTTAGCATCTGGTATCTCTTAATATCAACATGCGAGCACCTGATATTTCTTGTTAACAACAAGCTAGCACCTGGTATCCCTTGATATCAACATGATGGCAACTGATATCTCTTGATATCAACATGTTACTGCCTGATATCTCTTGATATCAGCATGCTAGCAGCTGGTTTCCCTTGATATTAACATGTTAGCACCTGTTGTCCCTTGATATCAACATGCTAGCACCTGGTATCTATTGGTCAACATGCTATCACCTGGTATCCCTTGATATTAACATGTTTGCGCCTGATATCTCTTAATATCAACAAATTAGCGCCTGATATCTCTTGATATTAACATGTTAGCGCCTGATAGCTCTTGATATCAACATGCTAGGAACTGGTATCCCTTGATATCAACATGCTAGCAGCTGGTATCCCTTGATATCAACAAGCTACCGTCTGATATCTATTGGTCAACATGCTAGCACCTGGTATCTCTCGATATCAACAGGCTAGCATCAGGTATCTCTTGACATTAACATGCTAGCACATGGTGTCCCTTGATATCAACATCGTAGCACCTGGTGTCCTTTGATATCAACATGTTAGCACCTTCTATCTCTTGATATCAACATGTTAGTGCCTGATATCTCTTGATATGAACATGCAGCACCTGGTATCCCTTGATATCAACATGCTAGCACCTAGTATCTCTTGATATCAACATGCTTGCACCTGGTGTCCCTTGATATCAACATGTTAGCCCCGTCCATCTCTTAATATCAACATTTTAGTGCCTGATATCTCTTGATATGAACATGCTAGCACCTGTTAGCCCTGGGAATCAACATGCTAGCTCCTCGTATCCCTTGATATCAACATTCTAGCACCTGGTAACCCTTGATTTCTACATGCTATCACCTAGTACCCCTTGATATCAACATGCTAGCACCTGGTATCTCTCGATATCAACAGGTTAGCACCTGGTGTCTCTTGATATCAACATCTTAGCACCTGGTATCTATTGGTCAACATGCTAGCACCCGGTATCTCTCGATATCAACATGCTAGCACCTGGTATCCTTTGATATCAACATGCTAGCACCTGGTATCTCTTGATATCAACATGTTAGCACCTGGTGTCCCTTGGTATCAACATGTAAGCACCTGATATCTCTTGATATCAAAATGTTAGCGCCTGATATGTCTTGATATAAACATGCTAGCACCTGGTATCTTTTGATGTGAACATGCTAGGACCCGTTAGCCCTTGGTATCAACATGCTAGCTCCTCACATCCCTTCATACCAGCATGCTAGCACCTGGTATCTCTTGATATCAACATGCTAGAAACTGTTGTCCCTTCGTATCAACATGTTAGCTCCTCGTATCCCTTGATTTCAACATGCTAGCAACATGCTTTGGTCTCACTGGGGTGTTTACAGAATGACCCTGCCAAGGCAAGTTCTAGAGGGAGCCAAATTGTAGACCAAAACTGCTTTGGTTAGCAGAAACGTAACAGCGGTTGGTAGGATCAAGTGTCCGTTCTGGCTCTCAAACTGATCATAATCTCACCTTGCAAAGCAGAAAGCTTATCCGAGATGCTATCCAGTTTGTGGTTCAGTTCAGAAATGGCCAAAGTCTGACTGCCCACACCTCTGCCCAGCCCACTGTCCCTCCTAATTACAATTAACTACGACTAATACAACATTAGTGCCAGTGCTTCCCCATGGTGTCGTTGCCATGGCAGTGGTGTTAAATAAATAAAAAAGACTTCCTTCATTTCCCAAATGAGTGTCTTGCAGGCTCAGCTGCACAGACAAAGGCTACAAAGTATAGTTGAAAAGTTTACCTTCAAAGTTCCACGCTTCCACTGCCATGCCCAAGTTCCTCGTCTGGATCTCGCCCCGATACACCGGAACTGTCGGGTTCTGACCCATGAAACATGAAACTATGTCTGTTCCTCCTGCAGGCAAAGAACATTTTCATCACTTTGGAATTTCTGACGGAGCAAACATTTATTATTAGGATGGAAAAGTATTCAAAAGTCCGATATTAAAATCTCACAGTATGAGTACGACTTGCTTACTGTAATTGAACATAAACACCTTAAATGTTCTAAAATGATGCCCCTTATTATAAACAAGTGTACAAATATTACACAATAAAAAAACAGTTGAGTGTCTTTCAAGTGTTACGGGTGTAAAACAAAAATAATGTTAGCAATAATAATAATCATACTTATTATTATCATAAACATATTTTAAGGAAAGTGCAAGAACATCCAGGGTCTCTTTGGGGCCACATGGTTGTCATGGTACAAAGATACAGAGGACAGCAGGAGGTAGGAGGTATTTAATAGATGAAAATAAAACACTAGTGCAGCACGGAGTGCAAAAGAAAAATAATTATTGTCGATTCGAGCGCACAAGAAAAAAAGTAATAGTGTAGCTGAGAGTGCACAATGAAAAAAAATAGTGCAGCTGGGAGTGCGCAAGAAAAAATTGAGTGTAAATGAGAGTGCACAAGAAAAACAAAGTGCAGCAGACAGTGCACAAGAAAAAAAAGTAATATTGCAGCTGGGAGTGTAAAAGAAAAAGCTGACAGATCAGTTCTATCGACAACTGGGCAATACCTTTGGAGAACTCAGCAGCCTCCCGGAAGCGAGTCTAGCGCTTTTAAGAATCATCATTACGCATGTTGGATTGACTCAGCAACAACAACAACCTCAGTCCAAGACTGATGACATTATTCAAACATGATGACACACCCTTTAGAGTAACCCCAGCAGTTGGGAGGAACACCCTGCAAAGGATCAACACCCACAAAAGTGCAGACGGCCCAGAAATCATCCCAGGGCGGGTACAGAGAGACTGTGCCCACCAACTGATAACAGACATTTCAAACACCTCGCTCCAACTATCTTTTGTTTCAACCTGCTTGAAGACATAATTCCTGGATCTAAGAGCTCCACAGTGACAGGTCTGAATGACTGTCAGCCAGTAGCCATCACTCATCTTGGAGAAGCATGTCATGGGCCAGATTAAGACCTCCATGGATGTCAGTGTCGACCCTCACCAGTACACCCACAGGAAGAACTACTCCATAAAAGTGGTCCTCACAGCCTTCACCCACTTGGAGGGTAGGAACTCCTACGTTCACATGCTGGTCCTGGACTTCACTTCTCCCATCAAGACCATCATCCCACAGACCCGGGTGAAGAGGTGCACATGCTAGGGCTGAATCCCTCACTGAGGAACTGGGTCCTGGACTTCCTGACCAACAGACCACCGACTGTCAAGAGCCACAACACAGTCTCCTCTACAAACATTTCCAGGGATGTGTACTGACCCTCCTCCTCTTCACAATACTGACCTATGACTGCTTTGCCAAACCCTGGCTGTCATATTGTGAATTCTTGGATGACGCAGCAGCAGCGAGTCCGAGTACAGACAGGAGGTAGAAGGTCTGGTGGATTGGTGCCAAGGCAACAACCTTTTCATCAAATAAAAACAAGGGGATGGTGGTGGACTACCTGCCAGCTGTTGTATTAATCACAGCACTAATCCTTAACACACACACACAAACAAACACACACATTAAAGGTTTGAAGGTATTTTAAGGACCTTGTGTAGACCAAACAAAATGTCCCCACAATGAAAATGTGCCACATGGTGGTAGAAAGACAGGAAGATGTTCTCTCTCTCACACACACACAGAGAGAGAAACAGAATCTTTGACCGCAGCATCCATTTGTCTCTGTGCGGCGTCTAATAATCGTGTGTTTGTGGCGCGGACGATTCATCTTCCTTTCCATTGTTCCATCTCCACCTGGCTGTAACACAGCCTCCATCCATCCATCTTGTCTACACCCGTCCTCACCTTCCTACCGACTCTTCTCATCATTCCGGGCTCTCACTTTCATAAGGGCTTCATTTACTGAACTTTAATTGGGTCCCGGGGGGCGAGAGAATACTTTGGATTAAACGCACCTTAGCGTGTAAGGACCCACAATAACGCTCACCCGAACGTAAAATACACACACTGGTTTGGTCTACTAAAATACAAAAATAACTAATAAGTACTAAATAAAATTTGCATTTAAACTCTTGAATGCCCAAGGTGAGTGGGGTGTGGGTATGTTGAAATGGTTGGAATTGGTTGAGAAATGTGGGCTATAGAGAGGTTTGTATATTGCCCATTCATTTCAATGGAGGGAAATTCCTGGTAATTCTGGGTAATCAGGGAATTATTGGAACCGGGAAACATGCCAGCTTGTTGAAAAAATGTTGTCTTAGTAACAGTTAGAATTGTAATTGGTATTTTGGATTTTTTTCAGGAATTTGGGGAAAAACAGAAACTCTTACAGAATTCCGGGTATTCAGGGAACTATATAGTAACTGTGAAAAATGCTTTGAAGGCGTAATGGAAAAAAATCAGTTGAAAAATGTGGACTTTCCAGGAACAGGTACAAATAGGGCTTTGGAAAACCGGGAATTCCTGGAAGTTATTTGAACTTTGAAAATGGTAGTTTTATTGTCCAAGGTGAGTGGAGTGTGTGGAGGTCGGAACGGTTGGAATCGGTTGAGAAATGTGGGATATGGAGAGGTTTGTATATTGTCCGTTCATTTTCAATGGAGTGAAATTCCTGGTAATTACGGCTAATCTGGGAATTTTTGGAATCGGGAAACATGCCGGCTTGAATGTCGGCACATTGAAAAAAATGTTGTCTTAGTAACAGTTTGAATATTAACTGGTATTTTGGAATTTTTTCACGAATTTAGGGGAAAACCAGAAATTCTTACGGAATTCCAAGTAATCAGGGAACTCTTGAAACCGTGAAAAATGCTTTGAAGGCGTAATGGAAAAAATAATTTGAAAAATGTAGACTTTCCAGGAAGAAGTGCAAATAGGGCTTTGGAAAAGCGGGAATTCCTGGAATTTATTTGAACTTGGAAAATGGTAGTTTAATCGTCCAAGGTGAGTGGGATGTGGGGATGTCGGAACGGTTGGAATCGGTTGAGAAATGTGGGATATGGAGAGGGTTTTATATTGCCCATTCATTTTCAAAGGAGGGAAATTCCTGATAATTTTGGGTAATCAGGGAATTCTTGGGACCGTGAAACATGCAGGCTTGAATGTCGGCACGTTAAAAATGTTTCTATCTTTTTAACAGATTGAATTTTAATTGGTATTTTGGAATTCTTTCTGGAATTTTGGGGAAAAACAGAAATTGTTACGGAATTCCGGGTAATCAGGGAACTCTTGGAGCCGTGAAAAATGTTTTGAAGGTGTAATGGAAAAAATCAGTTGAAAAATGTGGACTTTCCAGGAAGAGGTACAAATAGGGCTGTGGAAAACCGGGAATTCCAGGAATTTATTTGAACTTGGAAAATGGTAGTTTGATTGTCCAATGTGAGTGGGGTGTGGGGATGTTGGAACAGTTGGAATCGGGTGAGAAATGTGGGACATGGGGAGGTTTTTATATTGCCGATTCATTTTCAAT
>NC_084611.1:44117817-44232817 GCF_033978795.1 Nerophis ophidion | reverse complement strand
AATGGAGGAGGCTGATTTGAATCATTTGAAATCGCATAAAGGGAAGAAGATTAAGAGCTATTCAGTAGGATTTAAGGTCCAATATATTGAGTATGCTAAAAAGAACAGTAAGCAGCTATGTTTTATTAATATACCGTAGCTGCGTGTGTCAAATATGGGTCATTAAATAACTCCCGTCTCCTGGTGGTAGAGGGCGCTAGTGATCCACCTTGCGACTACTCGGCTGCAGAAGAAGTGACAACAAGCAGCAAGAGTGAGCAGCGATCGTTTATTTTTTCCTCTTGCTTGCACTTTTAACATGGAGGATTACATATCTAAAATAAAACAGTTTTCTAAACTGGACTTTAGATCGAAGCAGGAGATAATAAAGGAAGATCTACATCGAGACAGAGAGAATTTTAAAACTGAAGAAAGATAAGGAAGACTTCTATAAACAAGTTACCGATGCTTTTGATCAGAAGGAGCTGCGCATGGACTTCATTTATAAGTAAAGGTAAGAGCATAACAAGTTTTTTTAAAATTAAATGTGCTTTTCATGATGGTATCCTTACATCACACTCAAATTTATAAGCGCAGGCCTAAATTTACCGCATGCCTTTGGTAAGCGCCAGAGTGAGAAGAGGTTTTAAAACAATTAGCGCATGCTTGCCTTTACCGCATGCCTTTGGTGAACGTCGGAGTGAGAAGAGGTTTTAAATTAATTAGCACCCAGGCGGCAATTCAAGGAAATATGGTAAACACATATAAATGTATGTATATATGCATAAAGTATATGTATGTACTGTATATATGTATATACTATTTTTGTAAAACATATCTCCATGTATTCATACATATATTCATACATATATACATGGACTATACATGGGCTTCACGGTGGCAGAGGGGTTAGTGCGTCTGCCTCACAATACAAAGGTCCTGCAGTCCTGGGTTCAAATCCAGGCTCGGGATCTTTCTGTGTGGAGTTTGCATGTTCTCTCCGTGAATGCGTGGGTTCCCTCCGGGTACTCCGGCTTCCTCCCACTTCCAAAGACATGCACCTGGGGATAGGTTGATTGGCAACACTAAATTGGCCCTAGTGGGTGAATGTGAATGTGAATGTTGTCTGTCTATCTGTGTTGGCCCTGCGATGAGGTGCGACTTGTCCAGGGTGTACCCCGCCTTCCGCCCGATTGTAGCTGAGATAGGCGCCAGCGCCCCCCGCGACCCCGAAAGGGAATAAGCGGTAGAAAATGGATGGATGGATGGATATATTTGAATAAAAAAGGAAAATATGAAAATAATCTGAGATAAAAGTGCTGAAGAAGAGAAAGTGACCTGAGATGGAGCCCAGCAGCACGTCGGTCTTGATGCAGCGATACACGTAGTCGTAGCTCTGAGGCTTGAGAGGCGAGCCGGTGGACAAGATGGTGTGAAGCGACTGCAGGTTGTGGGATTCAGCTAGCAGAGAATACAAATATATAAATCAGTTTCAACAAGCAAGTTCTTCAAGTGTACAAACATTTAAACAGGTTTCGAAGGAGCCAAGTGTTGGCGACGCGGCGTGCAGGGCACCTCCACAAGGAGAAAGGCAAGGCGTGGAAGCGTGCAGGAGACAAACAAAGAGCTGACATAACATTCAGGGAGAAAAGATCCAGGATTTGGGCCAAGGTGGAGCTCCTGAGGTGAGGCAGGAATATGACTACGTCAGCATTTATCAGTCCCATCCTTGCTCCTAGAACCGTTTTCAACATTGAGAACATAAAGCCCGTGGACACATGCAGGAGTCCTTTTTTAATCAACCACGCATTTATAGTTTCTCTGAAGTAATAAATTGTCAAAAATCAAGAATCCTAATGAATGGATTCTGAATGGAGTCATTACCCTAATAAGCTTATCTTAATATTGTTGATTTATTTTAGATGTTTTTATTTTTCAAAAAATAGACAAAATATCTATGTTTTATTCATAGTCACTAATTTGTATGCAAGAATGCGGGGGTTTGGGGTGGACATTAGGGGTGTGAATATTTGGGCGTTTAATGAACCAACCTGATTCCCATTCCTGGGGGTGATGAATCCATTCAGAATCAAGTCCCGATTCAAACCTAAATTTCATGACACTTTTTCCAGGCAGGTTACAGGCTAGAAAAGCTCCTTCTTGTTGCATTGAGGTGGCCAAAAAACACACGCGCAAGCACGCACACAGCAGGCACTCTTGCAACCTCCTACTATGCCTCAAACTTTAAAAAAGAATTTATTAAAAAAATACTAATTATTTTTGTTTTGTTTTTAATAAGAATCAATTTTTTTAAATACCTTTTCAGCCCATTGCCACGCAAACAGAAACAACTTTTCTCACCTGCAACCTGTTTTGAAAAGGTGTCATTATAATTATTATACCAAAGTACGGGAATTGGTTTGAATCGAGAATCCAGTTAAACTTAGACAAACTTAATTGATCCACAAACGACATTTGTTCTTTTTCTCTTTCTTTTTTTTTTGGTTGAAACGAGAATCCATTCTGAATCGAATCTCTAGGAATCGTAACAAATGGTTGGGTGTGTCGAGGCACATGCACAACACACACACCTGAACCTAGAAAGACGCCAGCATGCGACCCTCTTCCCGGAAGCGACCGCACACACATGCATGCATGCACGCACACACACATACGCACACGCGCAGACGCACACATAAACACACACACACACACACACACACACACACACACACACACACACAGCAGGCACTCTTGCTACCTCCCACTATGCCTCCAGGTGTCCAGTCCAAATGTCAGCCCAGGGAAAAGGGCCCCTCCATTGGGGCAGCCAGTGAAGAGTTCCCCCCAACTCAGCCCCACCGGAGGCATGCTTTCACACACATGCACACACCCATGCACGCGGGGTAAACCGTTGGTAGCTCATCGGAGACCCAAGAGTTCATGTTTGTGTTGATCAAAGTGCTCCACTTAGTCGAGCAGTCATTACATTTATGGACGCCATTTACGGGGTTTTAGACGAGTAGCAGGAGGATGTAGAAGTTAAAAAAAAAAAAAGGTAAACCAAGGAAAGGGTGGCAGGACAAAAGCTCCTGTGAGGAGGCTTTGCGGCGCAGCGCAGTCACGGAGGGTCGCGGCCAGGAAGATTAGCAGGCGGCTAACAAGCGCTGACACAACTCTGATGATCTCCAGAGAGCTGCAACACTAAAAGCAATTAGCCGCTGCTCTCCATGACTCATGAATAACCATAACTGGCCTTTTATGCATTTGATTTAGTGTCAAGTAGGAGAACAAACTGTTGATGCACGCACTAATGGCTGCAGGGCGTTAGGAGGCACACCACGTCGCTAGTAGCAACATTATCGCCTCCATCTGCTCTCATTGTCCGAGCTGCTATCTGCTGTCTGTACGGGTGTTGTTGTGTCGGCTCACCGGGTTTCATGTTCCTCTCCTGGAGCACCGACAGCCACTTGGCCCCCGTGCCGAAGACGGTGATGCTGTTCACAACAAGGACAGAAAGATAAGACACCGTCAGATAGAGGACCTTTTACCCTCAACCCTTTTAAATAGTCACGTTACATATGGCGTCGCAGATAACCATCCTACTTCTGACACCGCGGTCATGGTTTGCCCTGCTGTGTTTACAACTGTAGAAACATTACACTCATCCCCCCTTCCAGAGACGGATGTCCCACACCATCCAATCATCATGTTCTGATTTCATAGCTAATCATCCCCCTTCTGATACCAGTCATAGGGTGCCCTATTGTATTTAGAACTGTAGTGACATTACCCTCCTTTTTCCAGAGACGGATGTGCTCATGTCCCACACCATCCAATCATCATGTTCGGACTTCATAGCTAGTCATCCCACTTCTGACACCAGTCATAGTGTGCCCTATTGTATTTAGAACAGTAGTGACATCACACTCCTCCCCCTTTTATAGACAGACCTGTGTCCCACACCATCCAATCATAATGGTCTGACTTCATGGCTAACCATCCCACTTCTGACACCAGTCATAGTGAAGTGAATTATATTTATATAGCGCTTTTTTCTCTAATGACTCAAAGCGCTTTACATAGTGAAACCCAATATCTAATTTTTACATTTACACCAGTGTGGGTGGCACTGGGAGCAGGTGGGTAAAGTGTCTTGCCCAAGGACACAACGGCAGTGACTAGGATGGCGGAAGCGGGGATCGAACCTGCAACCCTCAAGTTGCTGGCACGGCCGCTCTACCAACCGAGCTATACCGCCCCACAATAGTGTGCCCTATTGTATTTAGAACTGTAGTGACATCACACTACTCCCCCTTTTATAGACAGGCCAGTGTCCCACACCATCCAATACTAATGGTCTGACTTCATGGCTAACCATCCCACTTCTGACACCAGTCATAGTGTGCCCTATTGTATTTAGAACAGTAGTGACATCATACTCCTCCCCTTTTTATAGACAGGCCTGTGTCCCACACCATCCAATCATCATGTTCTGACTTCATGGCTAACCATCCCACTTCTGACACCAGTCATAGTGTGCCCTGTTGTATTTAGAACAGTAGTGTGATCACACTCCTCTCCCTTTTATAGACAGGCCTGTGTCCCACATCATCCAATTATAATGGTCTGACTTCATGGATAACCATCCCACTTCTGACACCAGTCATAGTGTGCCCTATTGTATTAAGAACAGTAGTGACATCACACTCCTCTCCCATTTATAGTTAGGCCTGTGTCTCACACCATTACCATTCAATCATAATGGTCTGACTTCATGGCTAACCATCCCACTTCTGACACAAGTCATAGTGTGCCCTATTGTATTTAGAACAGTAGTGACATCACACTCCTCCCCCTTTTATAGACAGGACTGTGTCCCACACCATCCAATCATAATGGCCTGACTTCATGGCTAACCAAACACTTTGACACAACAATCATGGTGTGCCTTATTGTGTTGAAAACAGTAGTGACATCACACTCCTCCCCCTTCTATAGGCGGGCCTCTGTCCCACACCATCCAATCATAATGGTCTGGCATTATGGCTAAACATCCCACTTCTGATACCACAGTCAAGGTGTGCCCTATCGTATTTAGAACTGTAGTGACATTACACTCCTCCCCCTTACATAGGTGGGTGGACCCATGTCCCACACCATCCAATCTCCATGTTCTGACTTCATGGCTAACCATCCCACTTCTGACACAAAAGTCATGGTGTACCCTATTGTATTTAGAACTGTAGAGACATTACACTCCTACCCTTTCCAGAGACTGATGTCCCACACCTTCCAATCATTTAGGTCTGCCTTCATGGCTAACCATCCCACTTCTGACTCCACAGTCATAGTGTGCCCTATTGTGTTTGGAACTGTAGTGACGTTACATTCCTCCCCCCTTCCAGAGACGGATGGACCCATGTCCCAACACTATCCAATCATCATGTTCTGACTTCATGGCTAACAGTCGCACTTCTGACACCAGTCATAGTGTGCCCTATTGTGTTTAGAACAGTAGAGACATCCCACCAATTCTCCTTCCAGACACAAGCCCATGTCCTGCACCGTCCAATCCTCATGTTCTGACTTCATGGCTGACCATCCCACTTCTGACACCAGTCCTAGTGTGCCTTATTGTATTCAGAAATGTAGTGACATTACAGTCCATCTTAAAGAGACAGCTGTGCCCATGTCCTACACACCATCCAATCATCATGTCCTGACTTCATGGCTAACCATCCCACTTCTGACACAAAAGTCATGGAGCGCCACATTGTATTTAGAACTGTAGTGACATTACACTCCTCCCCTTTCCAGAGACAGATGTCTCACACCTTCCAATCATAAAGGTCTGCCTTCATGGCTAACCATCCCACTTCTGACACCAGTCATAATGTGCCTTATTGTGTTTAGAACAGTAGTGATGTCCCACTGCTTCTCCTTCAGAAACGGGGTAGTGTCCTACACCATCCAATCATCATGTTCTGACTTCATGGCTGACTATCCCACTTCTGGCAACAAAGTCATAGTGTGCCTTATTGTATTTAGAGCTGTAGTGACAGTACACTCCAGCTTCCATATACAGATATGCCCCTGTCCCACACCATCCACTCCTCATGTTCTGACTTCATGGCTAACCATCCCACTTCTGACACCAGTCATAGTGTGCTTTGTTGTATTTAGAACAGTAGTGACATTACACTCCATCTTAAAGAGACAACTGTGCCCATGTCCCACACACCATCCAAACATCATGTTCTGACTTCATGGCTAACCGTCCCGCTTCTGACACCAAAGTCATAATGCGCCCTTATTGTATTTAGAACTGTAGTGACATTACACTTCTCCCCTTTCCAGAGACGGATGTCCGACACCATACACTCATCATGTTCCGACTTAATGGCTAACCATCCCACTTCTGACACCAGTCATAATGTGCCTTATTGTGTTTAGAACAGTACTGATGTCCCACATCTTCTCCTTTCACAAACGGGGTAGTGTCCTACACCATCCAATCATCATGTTCTGACTTCATGGCTAACCATCCCACTTCTGACACCAGTCATAGTGTGCCTTATTGTGCTTAGAACAGTAGTGACATTACACTCCATCTTAAAGAGACAACCGTGCCCATGTCCCACACGCCATCCAAACATCATGTTCTGACTTCATGGCTAACCGTACCGCTTCTGACACCAAAGTCATAGTGTGCCCTTATTGTATTTAGAACTGTAGTGACATTACACTCCTCCCCTTCCCAGAGACGGATGTCCGACACCATCCACTCATCATGTTCCGACTTCATGGCTAACCATCACACTTCTGACACCAGAAAGCAGTTGCAATGAGTCAAGAAAAAGAACATCTCCCTAATGATGAACATCACATCTTAGTGAAGCAGGCGATGCTTGCTAGCATTAGCGAAGAGGAAAAGTGAGGGTTTATGATGCGACGCGATCTCAGCGCTCTCCCTGAACTAATGCGGCGCTGGATTTGCTTCCCCTTAAATCCCCACACAGCGAGCCTCCCTCGCTGCGTAAAGGGCACGGCAAGCAGACGCCTCTCGCCCTTCATCCCATCTGCTCCAGTGGAGCTGCTCGGCAGACTCCATCATTGTTTAAATATAAACGAGGACGAGCGCCTGTTCAGCGGAGCGTAGGCAAGAGACGAGGGATAACCAAAGGCAAAAAAGCCATCAGGGATCAACTTTGGGTTGCGCAAATATTAAAAAGAGTCAAAGATAACAGAGGACGGAGCAGCTTTGGGAGGCGAGTCTGGCGGAAGGTACCGTGGAACTTCCATGGTTTGTTCACCAAAACCTTTGTATAGTGACGCAAATTTCTCCTCCGGAAACAATGTAAACATGAATAATTGGTTCCGCCCTCGACATAAGTCTATTTTTTATTGACTTTGAACACAATAAAAAGTGCTACACATTATATCAAACATAATTAAAGCTGCAAGCAGCAATTGACGGGACCAACTTTTGCTGGCGTTTCCTGCCTTTACCCATTCAACATATCTTTAACTGCATATAACCTACCTTCCCTGCATCATGGGGTCACACTGGTGCACCTTTTTTTCCACCCATACACGCTGGTGCTTCCTGCCATCACCCAGACAACATATCTTTACCTGCACGGTACCTACCTTCTCTGTATCCTGGAATCAAACTGGTGCCTCCTTATTTCACCCAGTCAACATATCTTTACCCGCACAGTACCTACCTTCTCTGCATTGTGTGGTCACGCTGGTGCTTCCTGCTTTTAAGCGACCATCTTGAGACGGCAGCAGCGCAGCAGCATCAGTTCAGCAGTTCTTTGAAGGCACGTAAAATCAAAACCGGAGCAGTTAGAAAAACTCTTTCATCAACTTTTAATCAGAAGGGATCAATCTCTTTACTGTGCTAGTTTGAAGCAGACACAACAAATGCGCTCAGAGGAGATAATGTTTGAAAAAAGGGGACGTTTTTTTACAAAACTTTTGTTTTGAAGGGGTAATTGCCAACTTCCTGTTGATTTTTGCTGAAGGACTTCAATGAATGAAATGTAGGTCTAAGTGAGAGTTTCATGTCTCTACGACTTTCCTACCGGAAGTTACAAGCAGTTTTGTCTGTGTTTTCTTCCCAAGAGCAGTTTTGTCTGTTTTATTCCTAGGGGGCGCTAGAGCGCAATTCGGAGTTTTGGGTTTTTGTTTTTTTTATTAGATCGCAATTTTCACCAGTCCTGATGTGTGTGTCCAATTTGGTGAGTTTTGAAGCATTTTAAAGGGGTCAAAATACAGTTCAAAGAGGCAAAAATGACATTTTTTAAGAGACTTTTTTTTAAGGGGTTTTTGCCAACTTCTTGTTGATTTTTGCTGAAGGATGTTAATGAATGAAATCTAGGTCTAAGTCAGACCTACATAGAGGTTTTTGTTTCATGTCTCTACGACATTCCTAACGGGAGTTACAATCAGTTTTGTCTGTGTTTTTTCCTAGGGGACGCTAGAGCGCAATTTTGAGTTTTTTTTTTTTTTAAGGGGGTCAAATTATGGGTTGTACTTGTAAAGCGCTTTTCTACCTTCAAGGTACTCAAAGCGCTTTGACATTACTTCCACATTTACCCATTCACGCACACATTCACACACTGATGGAGGGAGCTGCCATGCAAGGCGCTAACCAGCACCCATCAGGAGCAAGGGTGAAGTGTCTTGCTCAGGACACAACGGACGTGACGAAGTTGGTACTAGGTGGGGACTGAACCAGGGACCCTCGGGTTCCGCACGGCTACTCTCCCACTGCGCCACGCCGTCCTGAATTAAATTACAGCTCAAAGAGGCGGCGGAATAATAAAGAATAAAAATATAAATAATAAAACCTTAGAAATACAATAGGGTTCTCTGTCCCAAAGGGACATTCGGTCCCTAAAAACAACTTTTTCTTTATTAACACGCTGAACTGTTGCCAACACACACAAGTCCCTCTGGTGCCCTCACAAACAATCGGAAATCGCACAAATACTTAACCTTCACGACCACACTGTTATGATAATAAACACTTTAAAAAGGCAAACCCAACCCACTTTAAGGAGCGGAAGAGAGAAGGACATAGAGGCATATTTCGGGCGATGGAAATGTTCGTAAATCAAACAGTTTGCAAATAGTGGGGTTCTTAAATCGAAGTTCCAAGATATCTTTTTTCAGCGTGAACGCTGACAACAAGCTGCTCTCACTCGGGTTAACTAAGGAGAATGAGCTCCTGTCCGTGTTCAGCTTATTCTCGGTGGTCGCCATGGTAACCGCTGCTGTCAATCAAAAAAGGGGAGGTGAGATGGTAATTTTGTTGAAAAACCACTGAAATTATCTGCATTTAAAAGTACAATAAAAATAAAAAAATTAATCTTGTCTTTTATTGTTTCATTTTGATATTTTTTATTTATATTTTTTCATTTTATAAAAAAAATACAAATAAAACATTTTTTTTTTTTTAAATAAAATAAAAAATAAAAAAACTTTAAAAAAATAGTCAAATATTTAGCCCTGGGAGGAGAGTCTTCAAAAACGCAGCACAGCGTGGGGTCTCTATTTTATTATTACTGCCGCCATATTGTTCAAAACATAACAATCACTAACATTTTCGGCTTCTATGGTCTTCATAACAGTTTCCTTCTGTGATGTTTCCATTGGGTCATAAAAGAATAAATCAGTTGACTTTTTTTTTTTGCACCATGACTAGGGAAGGTTGTTTTCATTGGATCATAAAATAATAATCCAGTGAGCAAGTTGTCTGTTGACATTTTGTGTTTGTTGCGTTTTTTGTTTTTGTTTTTATTGGGTCATAAAATAATAATTCAGTGGGCAAGTTGTCTGTTGACATTTTGTGTTGATTGCATTTATAGTTTGTTTTCTCACCATAACTAGGGTAGGTTGTTTTCATTGGATCATAAAAGAATAATTCAGTGAGCAAGTTGTCTGTTGACATTTTGTGTTTGTTGCCTTTTTTGTTTGTTTTTATTGGGTCATAAAATAATATTTCAGTGAGCAAATTGTCTGTAAATATTTTATGTTGGTGTATTTTTTTTGTACAATGACTAATGAAGGTTGTTTTCATCGGGTCATAAAATAATAATTCAGTGAGCAAGTTGTCTGTCGACATTTTGTGTTTGTTGCGTTTTTTGTTTGTTTTTATTAGGTCGTAAAATAATATTTCAGTAAGCAAATTGTCTGTTAACATTTTATGTTGGTTTAATTTTTTTGTACAATGACTAGGGAAGGTTGTTTTTATTGGATCATAAAATAATAATTCAGTGAGCATGTTGTCTGTTGACATTTTGTGTTGGTTGCGTTTTTTGTTTGTTTTTATTAGGTCGTAAAATAATATTTCAGTAAGCAAATTGTCTGTTAACATTTTATGTTGGTTTAATTTTTTTGTACAATGACTAGGGAAGGTTGTTTTCATCGGGTCATAAAATAATAATTCAGTGAGCATGTTGTCTGTTGACATTTTGTGTTGGTTGCATTTTTTGCACCATGACTAGGGAAGGTTGTTTTCATAGGATCATAAAATAATAATCCAGTGAGCAGGTTGTCTGTTGACATTTTGTGTTTGTTGTGTTATTTGTTTGTTTTTATTGGGTCATAAAATAATAATTCAGTGGGCAGGTTGTCTGTTGACATTTTGTGTTGGTTGCATTTTTAGTTTGTTTTCGCACCATGACTAGGGAAGGTTGTTTTCATTGGATCATAAAATAATAATTCAGTGAGCAAGTTGTCTGTTGACAATTTGTGTTTGTTGCGTTTTTTGTTTGTTTTTATTGGGTCATAAAATAATATTTCAGTGAGCAAATTGTCTGTAAACATTTTATGTTGGTTAAATTTTTTTGTACAATGACTAAGGAAGGTTTTTTTCATCGGGTCATAAAATAATAATTCAGTGAGCAAGTTGTCTGTCGGCATTTTGTGTTGGTTGCATTTTTTGCTTGTTTTTGCACCATGACTAGGGAAGGTTGTTTTCATTGGATCATAAAATAATAATTCAGTGAGAAAGTTGGCTGTTGACATTTTGTGTTGGTTGCGTTTTTTGTTTGTTTTTATTAGGTCATTAAATAATATTTCAGTAAGCAAATTGTCTGTTAACATTTTATGTTGGTTGAATTTTTTTGTACAATGACTAGGGAAGGTTGTTTTCATCGGGTTATAAAATAATAATTCAGTGAGCAAGTTGTCTGTTGACATTTTGTGTTTGTTGCGTTTTTTGTTTTGTTTTTGTTGGGTCATAAAATAATAATTCAGTGGGCAAGTTGTCTGTTGACATTTTGTGTTGGTTGCATTTTTAGTTCGTTTTCGCACCCTGACTAGGGAAGGTTGTTTTAATCGGGTCATAAAAAAATAATTCAGACCACAAGTTGTCTGTGAACAAGTTGTCTGTTGACATTTTGTGTTAGTTGCAATGTTGTTGTTTTTTTACCATGACTAGGGAAGGTTGTTTTCATTGGGTCATAAAAGAATCATTGAGTGAGCAAGTTGTCTGTTGGCATTTTGTGTTGGTTGGATTTTTAGTTTGTTTTCGCACCATGACTAGGGAAGGTTGTTTTCATCGGGTCATACAAGTGAATGCTGCGCACTGATCCATTCAAGGAATAATCAAAGGCCATTGACTCACTCGATGGCGACAAAACGGCAGCATCCAGGCACTGTTTCAAAACTAATGTGCGGGCAATATTTCCTCGTTCAACTCATGACGTTTCGCGGGCCAAATTGAAGACTTCGGCGGTCCATAGTTTGGACACCCCTGTTCTAATCCGTTAATGATATTGTTTTTGTGAAGACTGTTTCCCTGAAAATATTTGACCCTATTAAGAGATTAGGGTCAGCAAAAAGCAAGTCTGACTAAGTGTAAATGTCAATTATAGGACATCAGAGTCCAAAAGACAGGAAGCCTCAAGGAGAGTTTAGGACTCGGACAGATTCAGCCCCAATTAAACGGTCCGGCGTGGACTCGCAGGACGAGAGCGTAAGAATGTTCCTGTCAGCCAATCGCAGAGGCGTACTCCCACGGCGGCACTAAGGCAACGTCAGCACCTAATTGGTTGGAAGAGTCCGTGGCAGCTGAAAAGGTTCCATCCATCTTGGTGTCATCGCTCGTCTGCACCTTGATGGCCGCCGTTACTCCGCAAAGCTCGTTAACGCCGTTACCCAGTCGGAGGTTTACGGCTGAAGAAGACGGAAATAACTAGAAGCACATTTGGAGCTGGTTAGTCAGCGGATGTGGTCGCGGCGTTCACGTCACGCGCTTTTTCTTTGCTGACGGGACTTCTACAGCCTCCACTTTTGCTGACCACGGCACAGTTCTCCCCTGACGGCCGACACAAAGCACCAGAATGCTCGAGGAAAACGCGACGGGAATCCCCCCAAAAAATGACAACGTGAGTGTGAAAGTGAAAGGTTGGCGCGTGTGAACGCAGCAAAGTGCTGTTGGCATTGTTGTCGGCTGTTTTGGCGACACGAGACCTCTGCTCGCATTGGAATAAAAAGACGCTTGAAAACAGGAAGTCAACAAAGTTGCCACTTTCATCATTATTATCACGGTATTGTTGGATATAAGCACTTAATACACACTTATCAATTTTTATTAAAAAATATATATAATTATATTTATGTTATGTTATTATTATTTATATATATATATATATATATATATATATATATATATATATATATATATACATATATATTTATATAAACACTCATGCACACTTATAACCAAGTTAAAAAAAAAGTATTTTATTTTATCATTTTTTTTTATATATACAAGCACTCATCCACACTTATAATCAAGTTTTATTTAAAACATTAAATACAATTACATGTTTTTTTATACAAGCACTCATGTACACTTACAAACAAGTTTTATTTAAAAAATTAAATACAATTAATTTCATTTTTTTATGTAAGCACTAATGCGCACTTATAACCAAGTTTTATTAAAAAACCTATATACAATCAAATATTTTCTTATATATATATATATATATATATATATAAAAGCAGGGGGGGCTGCCTACATATGTGGTCCTCTCCAAGGTTCTCATAGTCCTCATTGTCACCGACGTCCCACTGGGTGTGAGTTTTCCTTGCCCTTATGTGGGCCTACCGAGGATGTCGTAGTGGTTTGTGGTGTGGTTTGTGCAGCCCTTTGAGACACTAGTGATTTAGGGCTATATAAATGAACATTGATTGATTGATTGACTCACGCACACTTATAACCAAATGTCATTTAAAAAAAATTAAATACAATTATTTATTTTTTATACAAGCACTTAAAAAAAAATATATATATATATATATGCTGCAATGAGGTGGCGACTTGTCCAGGGTGTACAGCGCCTTTCGCCCGATTGTAGCCGAGATAGGCACCAAATATGGATGTATAAATATATATATATATATATATATATATATATATGTATATATATATATATATATATAAGCACTCAAGCATCCATCCATCCATTTTCTACTGCTTATTCCCTTTTGGGGTCGCGGGGGGCGCTGGCGCCTCTCTCAGCTACAATCGGGCGGAAGGCAGGGTACACCGTGGACAAGTCGCCACCTCATCGCAGGGTCAACACAGATAGACAGACAACATTCACACTCACAATCATACACTAGGGCCAATTTAGTGTTGCCAATCAACCTATCCCTAGGTGCATGTCTTTGGAAGTGGGAGGAAGCCGGAGTACCCGGAGGGAACCCACGCATTCACGGGGAGAACATGCAAACTCCACACAGAAAGATCCCGAGCCTGGATTTGAACCCAGGACTGCAGGAACTTCGTATTGTGAGGCAGACGCACTAACCCCTCTGCCACCGTGAAGCCCAGCACTCAAGCAGTTTCATTTAAATAATTAAATACAATTACTTCAATTATTTTATAGAAGCACTCATGTACACATATAAGGTTTTATTAAATTAAATACAATTAAATGTTTTTTTTATTTTTATATAAGCACTCATACACACTTATAACCAAGTTTTATTAAAAAATAAAATACAATTTAAAAAAGCCACACAATATTTATTCTTGGCAGAATGAATATGTTACATACCGTAAATTCCGCTAGTTTTTCCCCACACTTTGAACCCTGCGGCTTTTAAAATGGTAGTACAATTGCTCCATGTGTGATGTCTGCAGGAGTGTTTTCATGCATATTTGTACGTCTTGACGTAATGTAATAAAGCTCGCATCGTTAGCATTAGCTAATATGCTAACACATTTACGGGCGCCTGTGTTAGTGTTGTTAACTTAAAACTTCATTCTCCTTGTATTGTTTCCACAAAGACGACGAGTTCATAGTGGCTCCATGACCCGTTGTTTGGTTGGCCGTTTTACTGGTATTTGGAAACAATTAAATAAACATTTATGAAATATTTCTGTGTAAACAACTCATCTCAAAACGTATATATCTGTGGCTAATAAATGGAAAATATTTTCTTTCTTGTAAAACATTGTGAGTGCGACTTATATACCGTCGTTAGCATTGTTAGCTTTAGATAATATGCTAACACGATTAAGGGCGTCTGTGTTAGTGTTGTTAACTTACAATTGCATTATTTTAGTATTGTTTCCACCAAGACGTCAGTGTGGAGTTCATAGTGGGTGAGTGACCATGACTTGTGTTTTGTTTGATCAGCCGTTTTACTGCCATTTGGTAAATAAACAATAATGAAATATTTCTGTGTGAACGTATATATCTGTGTCTTATAGTATATATGGAACAAATATATTTTTCTGGGTGCTTCATATATACCGCTGCGCTCTATAGTCCAAAAAATACGTTCATATCAGCTCCAAATATCATTTATCGGCCTCCATGACGACTATAATTGGTGTCGGTCCTGATAAAAACATTTCGCTCAATCTTCAGTTCCCGAAAGTCACTTCCCCCCTGGCGTTCTGCGCCCCACTCGGGGTCATTTTGCAACCTTAAAGACGCTGCCGGCCCGGAAAGATGTGAGGTTTTGTCCAAGTGGAGGCGAGGCCTTGGCAAACTCACCCCAACTGGTCGGTCAGGTTCCAAAGCACGCTCGGGGTGGGCATGAGGGGCGAGCCGTCATAAAGGACCACTGAAGCTCCCACTGCCAGAGCGGACACCAGCCAGTTCCACATCATCCAGCCCGTCTGACACACACACACACACACACACACACACACACACACACACATTCTTGTAATAATAATAATAATAATAACACGTACGTAATATGCAAATATAAAAAATGAGTTGTAATTGCACAGGAAAAAGGTCACAATTTCACAAGTAAAACAAAAAAATGTTGGCAGTGTTATAATAAAAGTCCTAATTTTACAAGAAAAACTGAACGTTTGTGCAATATTATTATAAAAGATGGAATTTTACTCAACAACAGTCGCAATTTTAAAAGTAAAGCTTCACATTTTGGCAAATTTATGAAAAGAGTCGTCATTTTACTCGACAAAAGTCACACATTTTACAATTTTGGCAATATTAAAATAATATTGGGAATTTCACTTGGCAAAAGTCATAATTTTACTCCAAAAATTCCAATGTTTTACAAGAACAACTAAGAAAAAAAATTGGCAATATGGTGATAAAAGTCAGGATTTTTTATGGCGAATGTCACTGTTTTGCAATAAAAAGCAACAAAGGACAAGCGGTAGAAAATGGATGGAATTTTACATTTAAAAAAGTAATAATTTTACGAGAAAATATTGCAACGTTACAGAAACAGAAAGAATATGAGAAATAGCTCCCAATTTTATTAGAAAAAAAGTCGACACATTGTGAGAAAAAGACTGCCTACATTTTTTTGTTAGTAATTAGTTTTTAATCGTCATTATTTATTTCAAGTTATTACAGTATGTCTCTATATACAGATGTATTTATTTACCGTATTTCCTTGAATTGCCGCCGGGGCGCTATTTAATTTAAAACCTCTTCTCACTCCGGCATTTACCAAAGGCATGCGGTAAAGGCAAGCATGCGCTAATTATTTTAAAACCTCTTCTCACTCCGGCACTTACCAAAGGCATGCAGTACATTTAGGCCTGCGCTTATAAATTTGAGTGTGATGTAAGGATACCATCATGAAAAGCACATTTAATAAAAAAAAACTTTATTATGGTCTTACCTTTACTTATAAATGAAGTCCATGCGCAGCTCCTTCTGATCAAAAGCATCAATAATTTGTTTATAGAAGTCTTCCTTATCTTTCTTCAGTTTTAAAAGTCTCTCGGTCTCGATGGAGATCTGCCTTTATTACCTCCTGCTTCGACTGAAAGTCCAGTTTAGAAAACGGTTTTATGTTAGATATGTAATCCTCCATGTTAAAAGTGCAAGCGAGAGGAAAAAATAAACAATCGCTGCTCACTCTTGCCGCTTGTTGTCACTTCTTCTGCAGCCGAGTAGTGGCAAAAAGGATCACTAGCGCCCTCTACCACCAGGAGGCGGGAGTAATTTAATGACTCATATTTGACAGACGCAGCTTCGATATATTAATAAAACATTGCCGCTTACTGTTCTTTTAGGACCTTAAATCCTACTGAATAGCTCTTAATCTTTTTGCCTTTATGCGATTTCAAATGATTGAAATCAGCCCTCTCCATTTTGAAAATGATGACGGGTGAAGTGTAACTCGTGACGTGACGAGTTTGACCCGGTGGAAATCCTAGACATGCGCTAAAAAAAATAATATTTTGCGAAACGAGTTTGACCAGGCGTTAATCCTGAGCCGGTGGTAATGCTAAGCATGTGCTAATTATTTTGCGAAACGAGTTTGACCCGGCAGTAATTCTAGGCAGGCGCATACTATATACCCGGCAGCAATTCAAGGAAATACGGTATAATAATTAATTTTGGCCAAAGGGGGCGCATTTCAATTTCTCTCACACACACTTGTTATTTTATATGTTGACCAGAGGGGGAGCACTTTTAAAAGCGCCCCAAATCAATGTGAAAAATCCCTCCTTTTTGGGACCACCCTCATTTTGATAGATGTCACCAGCAGGGGTGCAAATGAGACATTTGCTCCAAATTTGTCCACCGGTACTTTTCCTTGTTGGTGTCTCAAGAAGGGCAAAAATACAAGAACACACACACACACACACACACACACACACACACACACACACACACACACACACACACACACACACACACACACACACACACACACACACACACACACACACGTGTGTGTCTTAGGATCATTACAGCTTCATTATCAATTTAAGAGTGTTTTGTTTCCAAAAAGCAGGACTGAAAAGGTCGGTGTAAAAACCAGCAGAAATAAAAAGTTCACCTGCGAGATCTTAGGGACGCACTAAAAATGACACACGGCACCAACCTCCGGCACGCCTAATTAAGACAAAACGCCTTCGAAGGCGCGCGTGACACCACCGCTAAAAATAGCGGGCCGACAAGTCCGGGGCCGGGGGGAGGAGCTCCCGGGGCGGCGGGGACCCACCGTGGTGTAGTAGATGATGACGTCGCTGCTGGTCATGTTGCCGTGGAGGACGTGTTCTTTCAGGTGCTGGATCAGCGTGCCCTGCAGAGGTAAAATAGGTTAAGAAGAAATAAGGTCAGGACGATGGTTGTACGCTATAACGGTACTGGTATAGCAGGGGTTACCAACCTTTTTGAAACCAAGAGCTACTTCTTGGGTACTGATTAGTGCGAAGGGCTACCAGTTTGATACACATTTCAATAAATTGCCAGAAATAGCCAATTTGCTCAATTTACCTCCATCCATCTATCCATTTTCTACCGCTTATTCCCTTTCGGGGTCGCTGGCGCCTATCTCAGCTACAATCGGGCGGAAGGCGGGGTACACCCTGGACAAGTCGCCACCTCATCGCAGGGCCAACACAGATAGACAGACAACATTTACACAATAGGGCCAATTTAGTGTCGCCAATCAACCTATCCCCAGGTGCATGTCTTTGGAAATAAATAAATATATATTTAAAAAAATGAGTATTTCTGTCTGTCATTCCGTTGTACATTTTTTTTCCTTTTACGGAACACTTAACACTTAATTAACACTTAATTGAACAGTTTAAAAGAGGAGAAAACACACAAAAAATTTAAATTTAATTTTGAAACATAATTTATCTTCAATTTCGACTCTTTAAAATTCAAAATTCAACCGAAAAAAATTAAGAGAAAAACTAGCTAATTCGAATCTTTTTGAAAAAATTTAAAAAAGAATTTATGGAACATCATTAGTATTTTTTCCTGATTAAGATTAATTTTAGAATTTTGATGACATGTTACAATATATAACAAATTGGACAAAGCCATATTTCTAACAAAGACAAATCATTATTTCTTCTATATTTTCCAGAACAAGAATTTTAAATGAAATTCAAAAGACTTTGAAATAAGATTTAAATGTGATTCTACAGATTTTCTAGATTTGCCAGAATATTTTTATTTTTATTTTAATCATAATAAGTTTGAAGAAATATTTCACAAACATTCTTCGTCGAGAAAACCGAAGCTAAAATTAAGAATTTTAATAAAATGTATTTATTATTCTTTACAATAAAATAAAAAAATACTTGAACATTGATTTAAATTGTCAGGATAGAAGAGAAAGGAATTTAAAAGGTAAAAAGGTATATGTGTTTAAAAATCCTAAAATCATTTTAAAGGTTGTATTTTTTCTCTGAAATTGTCTTTCTGAAAGTTATAAGACGCAAAATAAAAAAATAAATGAATTTATTTAAACAAGTGATGACCAAGTCTTTAAAATATTTTCTTGGATTTTCAAATTCTATTTGAGTTTTGTCTCTCTTTGAATTAAAAATGTCAAGCAATGGGAGACCAGCTTGCTAGTAAATAAATATAATTTAAAAAATAGAGGCAGTTCACTGGTAAGTGCTGCTATTTGAGCTATTTTTAGAACAGGCCAGTGGGACTCATCTGGTCCTTACGGGCGACCTGGTGCCCGCGGGCACTGCTTTGGTGACCCCTGTGGTATAGTATCAAAATGATTAAAAAAAACGGCACTATACTCTGTTTGAAAAGCACCGGTCGATATTGCCGGCTTTACGAGCAGAGGAGCAAGTTCGGCAGCGTACTCACACAGAGCACTTACAAGCAGACACAGTGTGTAGACAGAAAAGGGAGAATGGGCGCATTTTGGCGTAAAAAGTAAAGATAAAGGTGAAGTTATAACACTGAAACACCCTCAGGAAGAGCTGCTTAAATTTAAGACATGGCTAGCTCGCTAGCGGCTAACGTCCATCTGCAGTGTTTTAGCTACTTTTAAATCACCAATCCTCGCCTCCATGGCGACCAATAAAGTAGGTTTCTAACAAGTAACATTATCACTGGAGGACGAGGAATAGCTAAACATGCTTCTCTACACACCGTAGCTCACCGGCGTCACAATGTAAACAAAAGCCATGGGTGGATCTACAACTGATATCCACTGCAATGATACCAAGTACAAGAGCATATCTAATCGATACTACTATGACCAAACTGATATTTTTAATCGTCACAAAGCCTTCAAAAAACAATCCGAATTCAGCAATTCAAAAACTTATAAATGCATTCTCCTTGTATTGGGACCATGACTTATGTTTTGTTTGATCGGCCATTTTACTGCCATTTGGAAACAATTAAGGTATGTAAATAAACATTTGCAAAATATATTCTGTATAAATAATTCATTTCAAAACTGATATATCTGTGGCTTATAGTCCGATACGGCTACTATATGGAACATATTTTCTTTCTTCTAAATTTTGGTGGGTTTATATGCCATCGTTAGCGTATCATTCATATAGTTTATGACATTGGTATTAATATATTTTGTGGAATTATTATTAATATAATTTGTGTGATTAATATTATCATGTGTGGTATTATTACTAATATAATTTGTGTGGTTATTATTATCATTTGTGGTATTATTAATATTATTATCATGAATATACTTTTATATACTTTGTGGTATTGAGTTCATTTGTGGTACGGTTAATATTTTAATTTGTGGTATTGTTATTATTATTATTGTTTGTGGTATTACTATCATGATCATCTGTGGTATTCTTATTATCCTTATAGGAATTATTAATAATATTATTTGTGGTGTTATTATTGATATTATTTGTGGTATTATTATTAATATACTTTCCGGTGTTATTAATATAATTTGTAATGTTATCAATATAATTAGTGGCATTATTATTAATTTAATTTATGGAGTTATTATTAATATAATTAGTGGTGTCATTTTAAATATAATTTCTGGTGGTATTATTGATATAATTTGCAATGTTATTAATATAAGTAGTGGTGTAAGTATTAATATGATTTGTGGAGTTGTTATTAATATATTTTGTCATGTTATTATTGATATAATTTGTAGTATTATTAATATAATTAGTGGTGTTATTATTATTATGATTGTTTGAGTTATTATCAATATAATTTGTGGAGTTTGTATTAATGTAATGAATGGTGTTATTAATATAATTTGTGGAGTTATTGTTAATATAATGTGTAGTGTTATTAATATAATTTGTAGCGTTATTCATATAATTAGTGGTGTTGTTATTAATATAATTAGATGTGTTATCATTAAAATACGTTCTGGTGTTATTATTAATATAATTTGTAGGGTTATTAATATAATCAATGGAGTTATTATTAATATACCTTGTGGAGTTATTAGTAATATAATTAGTGGTGTTATTATTAATATAATTAGTGGTATTATTGATATAATTTGCAGTGTTCTTAATATAATTTATGGAATTATTAATATAATTAGTGGTTATTATTAATATGATTTGTGGAGTTATTATTAATATAATTTGTGGCGTTATTGATATAATTTGTAGTGTTATTAATATAATTAGAGGAGTTATTATTAATATAATTTGTGGAGTTATTATTAATATAAATAGTGGTGTTATTATTAATATAATTTGTGGTATTATTGATATACTTTGTAGTGTTATTAATATAATTTGTGGGGTTATTATTAATATAATTAGTGGTGTTATTATTAATATGATTTGTGGAGTTATTATTAATATAAATTGTGGCATTATTATTTATATAATTTGTCTTGTTATTAATATAATTAGTGGTGTTATCATTGATATAATTTTTGGAGTTGTTAATAATATAATTTGTGGAGTTTGTATACATTTAATTGGTGGTGTTATTAATATAGATTGTGGAGTTATTATTAATAAAATGTGTAGTGTTATTAATGTAATTAATGGAGTTATTATTAATATACCTTGTGGAGTTATTAGTGATACAATTAGTGGTGGTATTATTAATATAATTTGTGGCATTATTGATATAATTTGTAGTGTTCTTAATATAATTCATGGAGTTATTAATATAATTAGTGGTTATTATTATGATTTGTGGAGTTATTATTAATATAATTTGTGGCGTTATTATTGATATAATTTGTAGTGTTATTAATATAATTAGTGGAGTTATTATTAATATAATTTGTGGAGTTATTATTAATATAAATAGTGGTGTTATTATTAATATAATTTTTGGTATTATTGATATACTTTGTAGTGTTATTAATATAATTTGTGGGGTTATTATTAATATAATTAGTGGTGTTATTATTAATATGATTTTTGGAGTTATTATTAATATCAATTGTGGCATTATTATTGATATAATTTGTCGTGTTATTAATATAATTAGTGGTGTTATCATTGATATAATTTTTGGAGTTGTTATTACTATAATTTGTGGAGTTTGTATACATTTAATTAGTGGTGTTATTAATATAATTTGTGGAGTTATTATTAATAAAATGTGTAGCGTTATTATTAATATAATTTGTAGGGTTATTAATATAATTAGTCAAGTTGTTATTAATATAATTTGTGGAGTTATTATTAATATAATTAAAGGTGTTATTATTAATATGATTTGTGGAGTTATTATTAATATAATTTGTGGCGTTCTTGATATAATTTGTAGTGTTATTAATATAATTAATCGAGTTATAATTAATAAACCCTGTGGAGTTATTAATATAATTTGTGGTGTTATTATCAATATTATTTGTGGTATTATTGATATAATTTGTAGTGTTATTAATCAAATTTGTTGAGTTATTGTTAATATAATTAGTGGTGTTATTATTAATATGATTTGTGGAGTTATTATTAGTATAATTTGTGGCGTTATTATTGATATAATTTGTAGTGTTATTAATATAAATAGTGGTGTTATCATTAATATAATTTTTGGAGTTATTTTTAATATCATTTGTGGAGTTTGTATACATTTAATTAGTGGTGTTATTAATATAATTTGTGGAGTTATTAATAAAATGTGTAGTGTTATTATTAATATAATTGGTATGGTTATTAATATATTTAGTGGTGTTGTTATTAATATAATTAGTGGTGTTATTATTTATATAATTTGTGGCGTTGTTAATATACTTTGTGGTTATTATTGGTATTATCATTATATAATTGTTATTATTGTTTATTGGTAGCACCTGGACACTTTTAATGACGGCGCACAAAGACAGGCCCAGTATGAATGCATCAAATATGAAATAGAATCGTTTAATCCCATGTTTAATCTCATCTAGTTTCTGACACTTATTTTGTGGAGAGGTGCAACAAAAGTAGCAACTAAGTGCATCATGAGGAACTGAAAAGGGCGACAAAGAAGGAAATATATGTCTTCAAGGTGTGTGTTGACGTCACTCCTGCATTACACTCAAACTTTTTACTTCCATCACTTTTTTTCTCAGCCCAATGAAACTATCGCTGTCTGTTGATGGAACTCTGCTCCCACCTTGTGGCGGATCATAGAACAACAGTCACTCAACGTCATTCTAGCTATGACTACATTCTCATTAAACACACACGTATACATATACATATACATATACATATACATATATATATATATATATATATATATATATATATATATATATATATATATATATATATATATATATATATACACATATATATATATATACATATATATATATACATATACATATATATATATATACATATATATATATACATATACATATATATATATATATACATATACATATATATATATATACATATATATATATACATATACATATATATATATATATATATATATATATATATATATATATATATATATATATATATATATATACACATATATATATATATACATATATATATATATACATATATATATATATATATATATATATATATATATATATATATATATATATATATATATACACACACACACATATATATATAATTAAAGGTAGGAATTGTGGTGAGAGAGTGACTGCAAAAGGTTTTCTCACCCCGGCCGAGTGGACCATGCATTTGGGGGCCCCTGTGGTCCCAGAGGAGTACATGATGAAGAGAGGGTGGCTGAAAGGAAGCTGTTCAAACTCCAGCTGGGGGGGTTGGTCGCCATCCCCTCGCCCGGACGCCAGGAAGTCGTCGAGGAACACGCTGTTTGGGAGAAGAACGTCAGAAGAACCCAGGAGAGGCGTGGCTTCCTCCCACCTGTTGGGCATCTTGGAGAGGTCGACCTGGGCTTTGGGGCGAGCGTAGGGGATGACCACCACCTTCTGCAGGTCGGGAAGACCTAGGAGGACGGCGACTATGACAAAGGCAGAAGGAAAAGTGCCCTGAAGGCCACGTGCTGACCTTTGACCACGCTGCTGAGCTTCTCCATGTGCTCGTGAGTTTTGCCGTTGTAGACCACGGCCGCCACGGAGAAGATGAGCTTGGGCTGGATCTGAGAGAACCTGTCAAGAACGCCCTGTCGGAGGAAGGAAATAATGAAACAACACTGCACCAAATGTGCAGACTAGAGGTGGCCAAAGTGCTTTTTTTTTAACGGACCCAAAATACTATTTGGGAAAAAAAAATACATAAAAAAAAGTGGAATAGAAAAGAAAACAGGTGAAAAGTTGCAACGGGACTCTAATAACAAAAGTTTGTTTTTCTCTAAAACTGCCATTGCTCAAAAGATAATGATGAATTAAAATAAATGTTGTAATGAATTAATAACATATTTGAGACTCCAAATACTTCATATCAAATATTACATGTTTGTATTATTTTTGTTGGAGAGGTTTTCTTTCATATTTTGTGTTTTTGCCATTAAAAATCAAGGTTTTCTTTTACAAAAATGGCAATAAACATAAAAAAAATTGTTTTTAATTAATTATATTGACAGTGAGACCTGAAGTTGATCTGGAGATTTAAGTGTTGAAAGTAAAAAAATAATAATAATATATGAGAGATTTTTAACACTTTTATGAGTGGGGTCCTTTATGATCCCTGAGAATTTTTATGGGATTTCTTTTTTAAATGCCATTGCTCAAAAGACAATAATGACTCAAAATCAATGTTGTTATGAATCATTGACGTATTTAAGGCCTCAAATACTTTACATTCAAATATTCCATGTTTGTATAATTTTTGGGGGATGGGTGATATTGCATATTTTGTGTTTTTGCCATTAAAAAAAATCAAGGTTTTCTTTCACAAAAATGGCATTATACCTGAAAAAAAATAAATAAATAAAAATATCTTAAAAGATAGACCTGAAGTTGAACTAGAGATTTAAGTGTTGTAAGTAAAAAATATATATATATTATATGACATATTTTTAACACTTTTATGAGTGGGGTCCTTTATGATCCCTGAGAATTTTTATGGGATTTTTTTTAACTGCCATTGCTCAAAAGATAATAATGAATCAAAGTCAATGTTGTTATGAATTATTGACATATTTAAGGATCCAAATACTTTATATTAAAATATTCCATGTTTGTATTATTTTTTTGGAGGGGTGATATTGCATATTTTGGGTTTTTGCCATTAAACATCAAGGTTTTCTTTCACCAAAATGGAATTAAACATAAAGAAAATACACCAAAAAAATACCATAAAAGATAGACCTGAAGTTGATCTACAGATTTAAGTGTTGTAAGTAAAAAAAATATATTACATGACATATTTTTAACACTTTTATGAGTGGGGTCCTTTATGATTCCTGAGAATTTTTATGGGATTTTTTAACTGCCATTGCTCAAAAGATAATAATGAATCAAAATCAATGTTGTTATGTATGTTTGAAATATTTAAGGCTCCAAAAACTTTACATTAAAATATTCCAGGTTTGCATTATTTTTTGGGGAGGGGTGATATTGCATATTTTGCGTTTTTGCCATTAAAAAATATCAAGGTTTTCTTTCACAAAAATGGCATTAAACTTAAGAAAAATACAAAAAAATATCTTAAAAGATAGACCTGAAGTTGATCTAGAGATGTAAGTGTTGTGAGTAAAAAGATAAAAATAATATATGAGAGATTTTTAACACTTTTATGAGTGGGGTCCTTTATGATTCCTGAGAATCTTTATAGGATTTTTTTTTAAATGCCATTGCTCAAAAGATAATGATGAATCCAAATCAATGTGGTTATGAATGATTGAGGTATTTAAGGCCTCAAATACTTTACATTCAAATATTCTATGTTTGTATAATTTTTTTGGGAGGGGTGCTATTGCCTATTTTGTGGTTTTGCCATTAAATAAAACACGGTTTTCTTTCACAAAAATGGCATTAAAATAAAAATTAAAAAATACAAAAAAAAAAACATTTGAAGATAGATCTGAAGTTGATCTAGAGATTTAAGTTTTGTAAGTTTAAAAAAATATATAATATATGACATATTTTTAACACTTTTATGAGGGGGGTCCTTTATGATCCCTGAGAATTTTTATGGGATTTTTTTTTAACTGCCATTGCTCAAAAGATAATAATGAATCAAAATCAATGTTATGAACTATTGACATATTTAAGGCTCTAAATACTTTACATTAAAATATTCCTTGTTTGTATTATTTTTTTGGAGGGGTGATATTGCATATTTTGTGGTTTTGCCATTAAAAATCAAGGTTTTCTTTCACAAAAATAGCATTAAACAAAAATTTTAAAAAATATATAATTATCTTGACAGATAGACCTGAAGTTGATCTATACATTGAAGTGTTGGAAGTAAAAAAAAAAATTAATATATGACGGATTTTTAACACTTTTATGAGTGGGGTCCTTTTCGATCTCTGAGAATGTTTATGGGATTCAGTTTTTAACTGTCACTGCTCAAAAAATATTAATGAATCAAAATCAATGTTGAACTATTGACATATTTAAGGCTCCAATTGCTCCCAAATGTTGAATATTTTGTGTTTTTGTCATTAAAAATTAAGGTTGTCTTTAACAAAAAAGGGCATTCATTATTTAAAATAAAACATTTCATTTTTATGCCAGAGTTGAAAGTAAAAAATATATAAATATTACATAGTAAAAGCTTGGACACCCCTGCAGCAAAAGAGAAGCATAAAGACCATAATGACCATGAATTGAAAATGTAAGTTTTAACTCCTCATGGTGAAAAAACAAGGCCGTTATACCTTTACTGGCCACACGAGGCGTTAGTGGACCAGTAACAAGCACATTGATCCCAGAGTCATTCTATTTTGGTGTTTTGCAGGCAAATTAATTCTTTTTTTTTTTTTTTGCTTACGTTGACGCCAAAGTCGACGGACGTGGAGCTCCAGATGGCGCCGATGCTGGCGGCCGCCAACATGGCCTCCACTGCATGGACGCCATTGGGCAGGTAGCCTACAGAGGGACACACATTATATGGTTTTTGAAGGGTCAGAGGTACGCCAATGAGCGATGTTAGAGCAAAATACTTCATCATCCATTTAGTGTTTGTTATCTTCAAAAACCTTTGTGGTCACGCCAGCACACATTGGACACATGCGGTAGCAGCAGCCTAAGCAGAGAGCCCCGGCTTTCCCTCTCCCCAGTCACTTCGCCCAGCTCCTCCCGGGGGATCCCAGGCCCCCCAACGTGTCCTGGGTCTTCCCTGTGGCCTCCTGCCGGTTGGACGCGCCCTAATCACCCCCCCCCCGGGAGGCGTCCGGTGGAACCTCAATTGGCTCCTGGCTCTGAGCTCCTCTAGAATGACAGAGTTTCTCACCATCTTGTAACACAGGTGTCAAATCCATACTTTTATACATTTGCGGAGACTATTAAGTTCTTGCTCTCTAAGCTCGGCGCACTCTCCCTAGTCACGATACCGGCGCGGTCCAATCAGCTGTGCTCATAAGCTGGTAGCAGGAAGTGGCCAGTAGACAGGACGCAGGGGAGGCAGGTTGTTTTTCTGCTTGAGAACCGACTACCAGCGCCTGATTTTTTTTTGTCATTGAGCTGTGTATGACTGTAGAAGCGGAGTTGGCTTCTCTTTATGATGGCCAGCTAAGGAAAAAAATCTTCTAGTCCAAGGATCGTTCTTGGGAGATTCCAGCCAGGAACCACACCACGTGTTCTGTCTGGGCTGGTCAGGAGACTCTCCAGCCATCTTCTACACACTTTCACCCTTAACCGCAGCACATGGACTGTAGTGCTACACTGTCTCCAAAACCCTTCTCCAAGAACTTTACTATCCAAGCTGAGGTTTAAACAACATCCAGAGACACTGAATCCTTGAATTGAAATTGTATACATGTTTATCGTAACTGTTTTCCTTTAAATTGCTCTCACGTTGAATGGCCATTCAACTCATTGTTGTATATATCTGCTGTCCATCACTAACTCTTTAATACACTGTGCCAACCAAACTGCAATTCAGTCTCTGCCTTCTCTCTTTTATACATTGATAAGTAGCACGTATAGGTTACATTATCTCTGAGGGAGAAACCCGCCACCCGACAGGGGAAACCTATTTCGGCCGCATGTACCCGAGATCTAGTCCTTTCGGTCACGACCCAAAGCTCATGACCGTAGGGACGCCTTCTTCACCCCGACAGACCGATGCAGGGTCCGCATTGCTGCAGACGCTGCAAAGATCCGCCTGTTGATCTCACGATGCACTCTTCCCTCACTCGTGAACTCTTGAACTTTTCCACGTGATGCCCGAAACACCTCATCTGGTTCCTCTCGATATGGAAGAGCAGCGACGTTAATCGGAGCTCCTCCCGAATAACAGAGTTTCTCACCCTATCTCTAAGGGAGAGCCCTGCAACCTGACGGAGAAAACTAATTCAAGCCGCATGTAACTGTGAGCTTGTCCTTTTGGTCACGACCCAAAGCTCATGACCGCAGGGACGCCTTGTTCACCCCGACGGACCAATGCAGGGTCCGCATTACTGCAGACGCTGCAAAAATCCGCATGTCGATCTCACGATCCACTCTTCCATCACTCATGAACACTAGAACTTTTCCACCTGTGGAGGCGTACGGGGTGGGGCATTCTGATCAGATGCCCGAACCACCTCATCTGGCTCCTCTCGATGTGGAAGAGCAGCAGCTTTACTCGGAGCTCCACCCGAATGGCAGTACTTCTAACCTTATCTCTGAGGGTGAGCACCGCCACCCAATGGAGGAAACTCATTTTTGCCGCTTGTATCTGTGATCTTGTCCTTTTGGTCACAACCCAAGGCTCGTTAACGTAGGGACGTAGATTCCGGTTGAGCGCTTTCTCACCCTGTCTCTAAGTGAGAGCCATGCCACCTGACGGAGAAAACTCATTACGGCCGCTTGGACCCGTGATCTTGTCCTTTCCGTCACAACCCAAAGCTCATTACCATAGGTGAGGATGGGATATAGATCGATCTGTAAACTGAGAGCCCAGCCTTCCGGCTCAGCTCCTTTTTCACCCTGACGTACCAATGCAGGGTCCACATTACTGCAGATGCTGCAAAGATCCGCCTGTCGATCTCACAATGAACTCTTCACTCACTCGGGAACACATAAAATTGTCCACCTGGGGAGCATTCTGACAAGATGACCGAATCATCTCATCTGGCTCCTCTCAATGTCGAACAGCACCGGCCTTACTCGGAGCTCCACCCGAATGGCAGTACTTCTAACCTTATCTCTGAGGGAGAGCACCGCCACCCAACGGAGGAACTCATTTTCGCCGCTTGTATCTGTGATCTTGTCCTTTCGGTCACAGCCCAAGGCTCATTACCGTAGGGACGTAGATTCCGGTTGAGCGCCTTCTTTACCCCGACGGACCAATGCAGGGTCCACATCACTGCAGACGCTGCAAAGATCCGCCTTTCGATCTCACAATCTACTCTTCCCTCACTTGTGAACACTTGAACTTCTCCATCCAGGGAGGAGTCCGGGGGAGCATTCTGACCAGATACCCGAACCATCTCATCTGGTTCCTCTCGATGTGGAAGAGCAGCGACCTTACTCGGAGCTCCTCCTGAATGACAGAGTTTCTCACCCTATCTCTAAGGGAGAGCCCTGCCACCTGACGGAGAAAACTCATTCTGACCGCATGTACCCGTGATCTTGTCCTTCCGGTCACAACCCAAACTCATGACCGTAGGGACGCCTTCTTCACCCCGACAGACCGATGCAGGGTCCGCATTACTGCAGACGCTGCAAAGATCCGCCTGTTGATCTCACAATCTACTCTTCCCTCACTCGGGAACACTTGAATGCGTCTGGGGAAGCATTCTGACAAGAAGACTGAACCACCTCATCTTGCTTCTCTCAATGTGGAGGAGCAGCGACCTTAATTGGAGATCCTCCCAAATGACAGAGCTTCTCACCCAATCTCTAAGGGAGAGCCCTGCCAGCCGACAACAGGAACTTATTCCGGCCACTTTTACCCGTGATCTTGTCCTTTCAGTCACAACCCAAAGCTCATGACTGTAGGTGCGTGTAGGAACGTAGATTGACCGGTAAATTGAGAGCTTTGCCTTCTGGCTCTGCTCCTTTTTCACTAGGATCCGCATTAGTGCCAACGCTGCACTGATGTCGATTTCACTATCCACTCTTTCGTCACTCAGGAACGAGACCCATTTTGGTAATAACTCCCCCACTTGGTGCAAGACCTTCTCCTCAACCTGGAGATGGCACTCCGCCCTTTTGCGGGCGTGAACAAAGGACTCGGACTTGGAGGTGCTGATTCTCATGCCAGTCGCTTCACACTAGGCTGCGAACAAATCTAGTAAGAACTGAACAAATCTAGTAAGAACTGAACATCCTGGTTTCATCAGGACTACATTTGAGACCTAATCCTACAGCCACTTCACAGGATGCTTTCAACGTCCTGACCACGCAGGGAAATTCTGTCCATGAAAGTTGTGAACAGAATCGGTGACAAAGGGCAGCCCTGGCGGGAGTCCAACCCTCACTGTGAACAAGTTGGACTTCCCGATCACACGGGGAACGAACCGATCCCAATCAGGCGGTCTGATACCGAATACTCTCTGAGCACACCCCTCAGGGCTTCACGAGGGACATGGTGTAATTAATGCCTTCTCCAAGTCCTGCAAAGCACAGTTAGACCAAACGTCCAAGCAGCCTCAGGGACCCTTCCAGAGGGTATCGATCTGGTCCACAGTTCTCAGACCACACTGTTCCTCATGAATCCAAGGTTGGTGAGTGAGGAAGGAGCTTTGTCGCTTCGTGACAAGACAACAAATTCCACTTTGATTTGTTGGTGCACGATGATGCAAGAGTGTGTACTTGTACTCCTCTGATATATTCATCATTTATAGACATTTTTCATAGCTTAGGTACTTCTAACCCCAGATATACCTGTGTAGTTAGAGTCCTGTGTGTGTGTGTGTGTGTGTGTGTGTGTGTGTGTGTGTGTGTGTGTGTGTGTGTGTGTGTGTGCGTGCGTGCGTGCCATAAAGCAGAGTTGACCTCATCAGCTGAGTGCTGGAGGGTGATCAATAATAGCCAACATGAACGCCAGGAAGGACAAGAATGTTCCTCACACACAAGCTGACTGACATCCTTTGACGTTCTACATTTCTGCCTTCGCATTTTGTATGTTTACATTTCTGTGTTTAATTTGAACATTTACTTATTATCCACATTTATATGTTTACATTTTGAGGTTTAATTTTAATCATTTGCATTGCGACGTTTACATTTTTAAATTAATATTTCTACATTTACTTTTCTACCTTTATATGTTTACTTATCTACATTAACATTTTTGCAATAACATTTCTACTTTTAGTTGGGTATATTTCAATATCCACATTTCCATTTCAACATTTTGCATTTCGACATTTTACATTTCGACGTTTGCTCCTGCAAATTAACATTTTTACATTTACTTTTGTATGTTTACAATTCTTAATTTACATGAGTTGATTAACGTGGACCCCGACTTAAACAAGTTGAAAAACTTATTCGGGTGTTACCATTTAGTGGTCAATTGTACGGAATATGTACTGTACTGTGCAATCTACTAATAAAAGTTTCAATCAATCAATCAATCAATCAATGTTTACTTTTTTACGTTTACTTTTCTACACTAACATTTCTGCATTAAAATTTCCACATTTACTTTTCCACGTTTAAATTTTCGAACATTTAGTTTTCCTTTACCTTTACACTTCTACGTTTACATGTCGATCTTTACATGTCGGCATTTACATTTGAACATTTATATTTCTACCTTAACATTTCTACATTTACATGTTGACCTATATACTTCTACCTTACATTTCAACATTTCCATTTTTACCTTTACATTTCGACGTTTACATGTCGACTTTTACATGTCGGCATTTTAATTTTAACATTTATATTTCTACCTTTTCATGTCGACCTTTACATTTTGGCATTTACATTTTAACATTTATATTTCTACATTATCATTTCTTCCTTTACATTTCGACCTTAACATTTTTACCTTTAGTTTTCAATGTTTAAATGTCGACCTTAACATTTTTACCTTTACTTTTCAATGTTTAAATGTCGACCTTTACATTGTTACCTTTACATTTCGACGTTTACATGCCAACCTTTACATGTCGACCTTTACATTTTGGCGTTTACATTTTAACATTTATATTTCTAGCTTAAGATTTCTAACTTTACATGTCGACCTTTACACTTCTACCTTACATTTCGACATTTACATTTTTACCTTTACATTTCAACGTTTAGATGTCGACCTTTACATGTCAGTGTTTACATTTTGGCATTTACATTTTAACATTTATATTTCTACCATTACATGTCGACCTTTACACTTCTACCTTTACATTGTTACCTTTACATGTCGACCTTTACATGTTGGTGTTTACATTTTGGCATTTACATTTTACGTAACAATTATATTTCTACCTTTACATGTCAACCTTTACACTTCTACCTTACATTCCCACCTTTACATTTCCATGTTTACATGTCTAGCTTAACATGTCGACCTTTACATTTCGACGTTTACATGTCAACCTTTACATTTTGGCGTTTACATTTTAACATTTATAATTCTACCTTAACATTTCTACCTTTACATGTCGACCTTTACACTTCTACCTTACATTTCGACATTTACATTTTTACCTTTACATTTCAACGTTTAGATGTCGACCTTTACATGTCAGCGTTTACATTTTGGCATTTACATTTTAACATTTATATTTCTACCATTACATGTCGACCTTTACACTTCTACCTTTACATTGTTACCTTTACATGTCGACCTTTACATGTTGGTGTTTACATTTTGGCATTTACATTTTACGTAACAATTATATTTCTACCTTTACATGTCAACCTTTACACTTCTACCTTACATTCCCACCTTTACATTTTTACCTTTACATTTCCATGTTTACATGTCTAGCTTAACATGTCGACCTTTACATTTCGACGTTTACATGTCAACCTTTACATTTTGGCGTTTACATTTTAACATTTATAATTCTACCTTAACATTTCTACCTTTACATGTCGACCTTTACACTTCTACCTTACATTTTTACCTTTACATTTCAACGTTTACATGCCGACCTCTACATTTGCAGCCCTTTGAGACACTTGTGATTTGGGGCTATATAAATAAATATTGATTGATTGATTGATTGATTGACATTACGACCTTTACATGTCGACGTTTACATTTTGATCTTTACATTTCGACCTCTACATGTCGACGTTTACATCTTGGCGTTCACATTTTAACATTTGTATTTCTACCTTTACATGTCGACCTTCACACATCAACCTTTACACGTCGACCTTTACACTTCTACCTTTACATGTCGACGTTTGCATTTTGACTTTTACATTTCAACGTTCACACTTCTAACTTTACATATTTACCTTTACATTTGTACCTTTACACTTGGATGTTCACATTTTGACCTTTAAATTTCATCCTTTACATTTACATATCTACCTTTACATTTCTACATACTTATCCCTCCCCCTTCCAGGCAGGCCAACTTCCCTGCCGTTGTGCGAATTTGCAGCATTTAATTGATTGATTGAACTTTTTGATCTTGCAGTTTTTGTGTGATTGCAGCATTGCGTGTTTGCAGAGTGTGGGCGTGGGCGTGTGTGTGTGTATGTGTGTGTGTGTGTGTGTGTGTGTGTGTGTGTGTGTGTGTGTGTGTGTGTGTGTGTGTTCGAGACATAGAAAGGTTCTGTGTTTGTTCACCGGCAGGATGCAAGTGTTAGGGCAGGAGGATAAGGAGGAGATGTTTGCTTATCTGGACCTCCATGTCAACTTCTTCTTGATTAGGAACAGCAACTCTCCACTGGTTAGCGTAAACCTTTTCCTAGGAGGAGCGCACCAGAAGAAGAAGAAGACGAAGTGCTTCCAGCGAGGCTTACCCACGACTCGGTCTCCCGTCCGGACGCCCATCTTCCTCATGGCGGCGGCAAACAACGCCACGTCACGCCTGAGCTCCCCAAAGGTCACCTTCACGATGTCCTCGTTGGCCTCGGCTGGCAGAAACACACGCGTCAGGTTAACTTTCAGTTTCGATACCCGGTGAGAAAAAGCCTGAGAGCCTAGAAATAACATGCATCAAAAAAGTACTCTGACAGGAGAACATGTGATTGAACAATACAGCAAACATCATTCCACACATCTTCACAAGGAATATAAATATCTGCTTGACTTATGACTTCAAAGCATTATTCATCAAATTACTACACTGATTTTACAGAGAAATTCTGCCAGTTTACACTTCTAAATGAACAGTTTTAAATTTACTTTTGTATGTTTACAATACTTGATTTACATGTTTACTTTTCAACGTTTAAATTTCAACATTTAATTTTTAACGTTTACACTTTTACGTTAACATTTCACTGTTGAATGTATACTTATACATTTCTAAGTTTACATGTCTACGTTTAAATTTCTACATTTACTTACATTTCTACATTTACATTGCTAATTTACATTTTGACGTTCACATAAAATTCTGCCAGTTTTTTAACGTGAAATTTACGAAGTTTTATTTGATGAATACTTTATATGATTGTTTCATGAAAGACACTGCATCTGACATCATTTATCCATATTTAGTTTGACAGTTTAATGAATAACACAGTGTCTGATATCATTTATCCTGAATGCCTCATTTTATCGTTCAATGAATAACACTGTATCTGATATTATTTATCCAAAATTGGATATGTGTGTTGTTTCATGAATAACACTGTATCTGATATCTATTATCTAGAATTTTTTAAAGAATAACACTATCTGATATCAATTATCGAGAATTAGATATTTGTATTGTTTCATGAACAACACTGTATCTGATATCAATTATATAGATTATATATATATATATATATATATATATATATATATATATATATATATATATATATAATAACACTGTATCTGATATCAATTATCCAGAATTAGGTATTTGTATTGATTCATGAATAACACTGTATCTGATATCAATTATATAGATATTTTTAATGCATAACACTGTATCTGATATCAATAATACAGAATTAGATATTTGTATTGTTTCATTAACTACACTGTATCTGATATCAATTACCGCATATAGATTTTTTTATATATAAATACACTGTATCTGATATCAACTATCCAGAATTTGGTATTTTGGTTGTTTCATGAATAATATTGTATCTGACACCATTTATCCAGAAATAATTATTTGTTTTGTCCAATGAATAACACTGTATCTGATAGCATTTATCCAGAATTATGTATTTGTATGGTTTCATGAATAGCACTGTATCTGATATCATTTATCCAGAATTATTTGTATTGTTCAATGAATAACTCTGTATCTGATATCATTTATCTAAAATAAATGTGTATTGTTCAATGAATAACACTGTACTTGATATCAATAATATATAATTACTTTTTATTGTTTGATGAATAACACTGTATCTGATATCATCCATCCAGAATTAGGTGGTTTTTTTACTTCATATAACTGTAAGTAAAATAGCAATACCACTGTTTTTTTTTTTGTTGTAAAATTAAAAAAAGAAAAAGCGCTGGTATTATTTTTCCATTTACAGTAACACATTGAAAAAACAACATCTGTAGATTGTATAGTAACCGAATGAAAAAAAATACATATATCGAAGTTTTTATGGAAAAACGTTGATATTGATTACGTGTCTATGGTGAAACATACGAATATCGTTTTATCGCCAAGCCCTAGAACGCTGTGTGCGATAGAAGAATCCGCCTGTTGGTGATTCGGTCTCTGCACTTTTTTGTAGAGTGAGAATGAAAAATAGTGCAACAATGTGGCCAAAGAAAGTTGTGAGTGCCAGCCCTTTTAATAAAGACTGTGAGAAACACTTGTGGATTCAGGTTTTTCCACTTTGACTTTTTGGAACTGCTCCCTAACAAAAAATAAAAAGGGTGTCCGAACAGCAAAGAAGAGATGAAAATATGCCAAACCGCGTTAAAGGTTTAACAGTTCTGTGTGAAACATCGATACAGGCGCACCTCTAGCAGTTTCCATTATTACCTTATGGCTCCAGAAAGAGGGAGCAGGTTTATGAGCCAAAGCTATCTTTAGCCTGCACCTACCTACACACACACACACACACACACACACACACACACACACACACACGCACACACGCACACACACACACGCACACACACACACGCACACACACACACACGCACACACACGCACACACACACACACATGCACGCACATGCACGCGCACGCACGCACACACACACACACACAATAAAGGAAGAGCCTATTCATTGCTTAATGTAATGAGGGTGCAAGCATGGACGGACACTCCAGCTTCTTACTGACTTCTGTGTGCAGTCAACAATGTTTGTGTCCTGGACTTCAACCTGCAACACTGTCCTAACATTGTGCACGTGCAAATATGTTGGATTTACACTTATTGTGGGCTGAAGGGAATCTACTGTACAGGTGTATGATATCGTTTATCCTGAATGCATTCATTGTTAGTGTTCAATGCATGACACAGTGTCTGTTATCATTTATCATGAATGCAATGATTGTCAGTGTTTAGTAAGTAACACAGTGTCTGATATCATTTATCATAAATGCATTGATTGTTAATGTTTAATAAATAGCACAGTGTCTGATATCATCCATCATGAATGCATTGATTGTTGTCGTTTAATACATAACACAGTGTCTGATATCATTTATCACAAATGCATTGATTGTTAGTGTTAATAAATAACAGTGTCTGATATAATTTATCATGAATTCATTCATTGTGATTGTTCAAAAAATAAACAGTGTCTGATATAATTTATCGTGAATACATTCATTGTTATTGTTCAATAAATAACACAGTGTCCGATATCATTTATCATGAAAGCATTGATCGTTACTGTTAATAAATAACACAGTATCTGTTATAATTCATGCTGAACGCATTCATTGTTATTGTTTAATAAATAACAGTGTCAGATATCATTTATCCTTAATGCAATCATTGTTATTGTTCAATAAATAACAGTGTCTGATATCATTTATCATGAATGATTTGATTGTTACTGTTAAATGAATATTACATTATCTAATATCATTTATCCTGAATGCATTTATTGTTATTGTTTAATAACACAGTATCTGATATCGTTTATCATCAATGTGTTGATTGTTAGTGTTTAATAAATAACAAAGTATCTGATATGATTTATCATGAATGCATTCATAATCGTTTAATAAATAACACAGTGTCTGATATCACTTATCATGAATACTTCATTGTGATTGTTCAATAAATAACACAGTGTCTGATATCCTTTATCATGAACGCATTGGTTGTTAGTGTTTAATAAATACCACAGTATCTGACATAATTTATCCTGAATGCATTCATTGCTATTGTTTAATACACAACACAGTGTCTGATATTATTTTAATGAATGCATTGATTGTTAGTATTTAATGCAAACGTTTGAAAATAACACGGCATCTGATATAATTGATCCTGAATGCAATATTATTGTTTAATGAATAACGCAATGACTGATATCATTTATCCTGAATACATTATTTTGTTGTTTAATAAATAACAGTGTCTGATATAATTTATCCTGAATGCAATATTGTAATTGTTTATTGAATAACACAATGACTGATATAATTTATCCTGAATGCATTATTTTGTTGTTTAGTATATAACAGTGTCTTAATATTATTCATCATGAATTCATCATTTGTAAAAAGTCGGATGTCATTTATCCTGAATGCATTATTGTTATTGTTTAATGAATAACAGTGACCGATGTCATTTATCATGAATTCATCATTTTTATTGTTTAATGAATAAAGTGTCCGATATCATTTACCCTGAACTTATTTTTTTTTTCATTAATGAATAATACAGTAACTGATATTATCTATTCTGAATATATTATGTTTCTGTTTAAATGAATAACACAGTGTCTGATATCGTTAATCCTGAAAGCATCCATTGTTAGTGCTTAATGAATAACATGATGTCATATACTGTATATATAATTGATCCTGAATTCATTATTTGTTTGATATCAAAAACACAGTACCTGATATTATTCACTCTGGTATCATATTTTTTCTTGTTCAATAAATAACATTGTATCATTTATAATTCATCCTGAAATCATTCATTTTGTTGTTTAAGGATTAACATTGCATCTGATATCTTTTATCATGAATTCCTTATTCTGTTGTTTTATGAATTAAAGAGTATCTGATATCATTTATCCTGAATTCCTTGATTTTATTGTTAAATAAACAAGAGTGCATCTGATATGATTCATCCCAAATTCCTTATTTTATTGTTTCAAGAATAATACTGTATCTGATATAATTTACGATGAATTATTTAAATGATTGTTTAATGAATAACACTGCGTCGTTTATCCTCAAATCATTATTTTGTTGTTTAATAAATAACACTGCATCTGATATCATTTATTATGTAACATTTAATATCACTTTCATTTTATCGCTGTTGTCACCCACTCTTGTTGGACGGAATGATAGACAGGACTCGTTTGTTTGGCTGTGCCGTGCCTGAGATCTTCTACGTAAAAGCTTTGGTGGACGTGTGCGAAGGTCAACCTACTTGCAGCATAAAGAGCCACCTTGTCCTGGTCACCGTGTTTCAGCAGGTTCTCCGCGTAGTTGAGCCGGGCGCCTTTGAACCACTGGGGAACGTCGGAGACACGCTTGGATACGTCCACCACCTGGAACACGTCCACAAGGCACACGGCTTGAAGGACACACCCATTTTTTGGCTTTTTGATATCACTGCTGAGATCGGAATGTAAGCAACTTTTTTCCCAGCGAGGGTTGCGTGTAAAATAATTGAAGGATTTGAATCCACTTTGATACATTTTGGACGTTAAAGATGCTATGTAGGTTTATATATGCATTTTCTTTTTTATTAGGGACCGATGTCCCTTTGGGACAGAGGACCCTATTGAATTTCTAAGGTTTTATTATTATTCTTTATTACACCGCCGCCTCTTTGAGCTGTAATTTGACCCCCTTAACATGCTTCAAAATTCACCAAATTTGACACACACATCAGGACTGGCGAAAATTGGAATCTAATCAAAAAAACAAACCCTAAAATTCAAAATAGCACTCTAGCGCCCCTTTGGAAGAAAACACTGACAAAACTGTCTAACTTTTAGTAGCAATGTCGTAGAAACATGAAACAAAAAGCACTATGTAGGTCTCAGTTAGACCCATATTTCATACACTCATACCTCCCAGCTAAAATCAACAGGAAGTTTGCAATTCCCCCTTCAATAGAAAAGTTGGCTAAAGAAAATCCGCTTTTCTTCAAACATTATTTCCTCTGAGGCCGTTTGTCGTTTTCGCTTCTAATAAACACAAAAAAAGAGATTGAACCCTTCTAATTAAAAGTTGATGAAATAGTTTTAATTACTACCCCGGTTTGGATTTTATGAGCCCGCAAAGTACCGGTGCGCTGTTGCAGTTGCGCTAATGTTGTCACAAGATGGCGGCTTCCTAACTCACTGTAGAAATGTCATACTCACATGAAACAAAAACCTCAATGTATGTCTCACTGAGACCTATATTTCATTGACTGACAACTTCCAGCTAAAATCCACAGGAAGTTTGCTATTCCCCCTTCAATACAAAAGCTCCACTCTGTTCACAATGCATTAGAGTCTCTCAAAATGGCAGCACCAAGGCGTCCTTATAAAATGCCCAAGCCACTTTAAAACTGTTATTACTATGAGACTGATGTATAACACATGTGTGTACAACTTTTTCTCTGTGTAATAATCCATCCATCCATCTTCTACCGTTTATCTGGGCTTGGGTTGCGGGGGCAGCAGCCCAAGCGGTCCCGCCCATCGCTGCTTGCAGCTTTAATTATGACTATTATTGTCATGACGCTGAGTCGAACCCGCGTTTCCTCAGCGGCTGGAGCTGCGGGCGCCTCTGCTGACAGCGCACCAAGACGCGCCGCGGCTGACAGCGTGCTCAGACACGCCCCCGCTTGGGCTGAGCGCAGCACGCCCCCGCAGACACGAGCCTGCACTCAACCAAGAATCAACACACCTGGACTTGATGAAAGGGAGCGGCATAAAGACCAGCAAACCCGAGGAACCTTTGCCAGAACGTCGCTAACCTTCCCGTAAGCATCACGTCTGGCATTCCCTTCCCCGTGATTTCCTTGCTTTTGCTCTGCCCTCTCTCTCACTCCGTGTCTCCCTGGTTCATGTCCCTTTGTGTTTTTTCACAGTGATTCCCCTGTTTTCCGTAATTGTGCCGAGTCACTCGACATTCATCCGGATTCCTGACTGCCCTCCTCGATCTACGACCAACCCTGCTCGGACCCAGACCATGCTGCCTCGCTCATGCCTACGAACTGCCTCCTCGCTTTGCCCCTTGTGATTCGACGAAAGATACAATCAACGCTCACAGACAACAACCCTTGGTAACATTTACATTATTAATTTTACACCTACCGTATTTCCTTGAATTGCCGCCGGGTATATAGTATGCGCCTGCCTAAAAATTCCGGCCGGGTCAAACTCGTTTCGCAAAAAAATTAGCGCATGCTTAGTATTACCGCCGGCTCAGGATTAACGCCGGGTCAAACTCGTTTCGCAAAATATTATTTTTATTAGCGCATGTCTAGAATTTCCGCCAAGTCAAACTCGTTTCGCCAAATAATTAGCATATGCCTAGAATTGCCGCCGGGTCAAACTCATCACGTCACGAGTGACACTTCACATGTTATCATTTTCAAAATGGAGGAGGCTGATTTCAATCATTTGAAATCGCATAAAGGGAAGAAGATTAAGAGCTATTCAGTAGGTCTTAAGGTCCAAGCTATTGAATATGCTAAAAAGAACAGTAAGCAGCTATGTTTCATTAATATACTGTAGCTGCGTGTGTCAAATATGAGTCATTAAATGACTCCCGCCTCCTGGTGGTAGAGGGCGCTCGTGATCATTCTTGCGACTACTCGGCCGCAGAAGAAGTGACAACAAGCAGCAAGAGTGAGCAGCGATCGTTTATTTTTTCCTCTCGCTTGCAGTTTTAACATGTGGGATTACATATCTAAAATAAAACAGTTTTCTAAACTGGACTTTCAATCGAAGCAGGAGATAATAAAGGAAGATCTCCATCAAGACAGAGAGACTTTTAAAACTGAAGAAAGATAAGGAAGACTTCTATAAACAAGTTATTGATGCTTTTGATCAGAAGGAGCTGCGCATGGACTTCATTTATAAGTAAAGGTAAGACCGTAATAACGTTTTTTTTATCAAACGTGCTTTTCATGATGGTATTTTTACATCGCACTCAATTTTTTAAGCGCAGGACTAAATTTACCGCATGCCTTTGGTAAGCGCCGGAGTGAGAAGAGGTTTTAAAATAATTAGCGCATGGTTGCCTTTACCGCATGCCTTTGGTAAACGCCGGAGCGAGAAGAGGTTTTAAATTCATTAGCGCCCCGGCGGCAATTCAAGGAAATACGGTAGTCCACATTCATTCACATAGAGTAGCATACACACGCCACGTATTCATCAAAGATTTAAAATAAACCTTAAAAACCGCAGTTCTGCCCTGGTTGTCGCCTCCTTCCCTTCTCTGTACATAACAATTATTGTGATATTATGTACAGTCGTGGTCAAAAGTTTGCATACACTTGTAAAGAACATCATGTCATGGCTGTCTTGAGTTTCCAATACTTTCTACAACTCTTAATTCGTTGTAATGTCGTGATTGGAGCACATACTTGTTGCTCACAAAAAAATATTCATGAAGTTTGCTTCTTTTATGAATTTATTATGGCTCTACTGAAAATGTGAGGGTCAAAAGTATACGTACAGCAATGTTAATATTTGCTTACATGTCCTTTGGCAAGTTTAACTGCAATAAAGCACTTTTGGTAGCCACCCACAAGCTTCTGCTTGAATTTTTGACCACTCCTCTTGACCAAATTGTTTAAGTTCAGCTAAATGTGTTGGTTTTCTGACATGGACTTGTTTCTTGAGCATTGTCCACACGTTTAAGTCAGGACTTTGGGAAGGCCATTCTAAAACCTTCATTCTAGCCTGATTTAGACATTATTTTACCACTTTTGAGGTGTGTTTGGGTCATTGTCCTGTTGGAACACTCAACGGCACCCAAGACCCAACCTCCGGGCTGATGATTGTGGCTTGTCCAGAAGAATTTGGAGGCAATCTTCCTTTTTCATTGTCCCATTTAAAGCAGCAGTTCCATTGGCAGCAAAACAGGCCCAGAGCATAATACTACCACCACCATGCTTGACGGTAGGTATGGTATTCCTGGGATTAAAGGCCTCACCTTTTCTCCTCCAAACATATTGCTGGGTATTGTGGCCAAACAGCTCCATTATTTTGTATTGTTTAATGACAAACACACTATCCCATATCATTTATCCTGAATTCCTTATTTTTAATGTTTAATAATTAACACCATATCTGATATAATTTATCCTGAATTCAAAATTTTTTATTGTTAAATGATTATCAAGAGCATTTGATGTAATTTGTCCTAAAATGATTATTTTTATTGTTTAAATTATAACACAGTATATGATATCGAGTATCTTAAATGTATCATTTGATACATAATGAATAACACTTTATCTGATATCATTCACGCTGAATTCTTTATTTTTATTATTAAATGAATAACATGCTGTCTGATATCATTCATCCTAAACTCATTTATTTTTATTTATCAGGAAAAATACGCCTATAAAGTCGTACGTAGATTTTTATTTCCGTTCAATTTGTATTTAAAACAATAGGACCAATTTTAACCTGGGCTGCTCAGAAGAGATGGTTGAAAAATGATGGAGATGGTTTAGGAATGTGTTTTGCTTAAATGTGTTACTATTTTTTTTTTTAAATAGTTTTCAATATTTTTTTAATTATTAATCGATTTAGATTTGGAATGAATATGAATCAGGATGACAAATGTGCCCTGACACTGCCTGTACAGCATTCTTTTTAAATCCTTCTATCGCGGTCACACTTTGATGCTGCAACACATCATTAGTGTTTCCTGATGGAAGAAGTTGTCATGAAATATTTCAAACATGGATGATGTTCAATCTGAGAGAAGATACACTCACCTCTTCGTATCTTTTGGAGCTGACGAGGCCACAGAAGCTCCACACATGTGCCCAAAAGTCTGGGTAGCAGTCCACGGACCACTGGTACAAGTCGTTGTAGTTGACTAGTGACACAAACAAACATCATCGTCTATGGAGGTACACCTGCATCCTACTTTTCAAAAAGAATGTATAAGGTACACCTGCATGCTACTTTTCAATAAGAATATATAAGGTACACCTGCATGCTACTTTTCAATAACAAAGTACAAGGTACACCTGCATGCTACTTTTCAATAACAATGTACAAGGTACCTCTTTATACTACTTTTCAATAACAATGTACAAGGTACACCTGCCTGCTACTTTTCAATAACAATGTACGAGGTACACCTTTATACTACTTTTCAATAACAATGTACAAGGTACACATGCATGCTACTTTTCAATAACAATGTATAAGGTACACCTGCATGCTACTTTTCAATAACAATGTACAAGGTACAACTTTATACTACTTCTCAATAACAATGTACAAGGTACACCTGCAGGCTATTTTTCAATAACAATGTACAAGGTACACCTGCATGCTATTTTTCAATAACAATGTACGAGGTAAACCTGCATGCTTTTCAATACAATGTACAAGGTACACCTGCATGCTACTTTTCAATAACAATGTACCTCTTTATACTACTTTTCAATAACAATGTACAAGGTACATCTTTATAATACTTTTTAATATCAATAAACAAGGTACACCTGCATGCTACTTTTCAATAACAATGTACAAGGTACACTTTTATACTGCTTTTCAATAACAATGTACGAGGTACACCTTTGTACTACCTTTCAATAACAATGTACGAGGTACACCTTTATAATACTTTTTAATAATGTACGAGGTACACCGCATGCTACTTTTCAATAACAATGTACGAGGTACACTTTTATACTGCTTTTCAATAACAATGTACGAGGTACACCTTTGTACTACTTTTCAATAACAATGTACAAGGTACATCTTTATAATACTTTTTAATAACAATGTACGATGTACACCTGCATGCTACTTTTTAATAACACCTTTATACTACTTTTCAATAACAATGTACAAGTTACACCTGCATGCTACTTTTCAATAACAATGTACAAGGTACACCTTTATACTACTTCTCAATAACAATGTACAAAGTACACCTGCAAGCAATTTTTCAATAACAATGTTCAAGGTACACCTGCATGCTATTTTTCAATAACAATGTATGAGGTACACCTGCATGCTACTTTTCAATAACAATGTACAAGGTACATCTTTATACTACTTTTCAATGACAATGTACGAGGTACACCTTTATACTACTCTTCACTAACAATGTACGAGGTACACCTTTATACTACTTTTCAATAACAATGTACAAGGTACACCTTAATGCTACTTTTTCAATAACAATGTACAAGGTACACCTGCATGCTACTTTTTAATAACAATGTACAAGGTACAACTTTATACTACTTTTCAATAACAATGTACAAGGTACACCTGCATGCTACTTTTCAATAACAATGTACAAGGTAAACCTTTATACTACTTTTCAATAACTATGTACAAGGTACACCTGCCTGCTACTTTTCAATAACAATGTACAAAGTACACCTGCATGCTACTTTTCAATAACAATGTACAAGGTACACTTTTATACTACTTTTCAATACCAATGTACAAGGTACACCTGCATGCTACTTTTCAATAACAATATACCAGGTACATATTTATACTACTTTATATATAACAATGTACAAGGTAAATCTGCATGCTACTTTTCAATAACAATGTACAAGGTACACCTGCCTGTTACTTTTCATTAACAATGTACGAGGTACACCTTTATACTACTTTTCAATAACAATGTACAAGGTACACCTAAATGCTACTTTTCAATAGCAATGTACAAGGTACACCTAAATGCTACTTTTCAATAGCAATGTACAAGGTAAACCTTTATACTACTTCTCAATAACGATGTACAAGTTACACCTGCATGCTATTTTTCAATAACAATGTACAAGGTACAACTGCATGCTATTTTTCAATAACAATGTACGCAGTGCACCTGCATGCTACTTTTCAATAACAATGTACAAGGTACACCTGCATGCTACTTTTCAATAGCAATGTACGAGGTACACCTTTATACTACTTTTCAATAACAATGTACAAGGTACATCTGCATGCTACTTTTCAATAACAATGTACGAGGTACATCTGCATGCTAATTTTCAATAACAATGTACAAGGTACACCTGCATGCTACTTTTCAATAACAATGTACGAGGTACACCTTTATACTACTTTTCAATAACAATGTACAAGGTACACCTGCATGGTACTTTTCAATAACAATGTACGAGGTACACCTTTATACTACTTTTCAATAACAATGTACAAGGTACACCTGCATGGTACTTTTCAATAACAATGTACAAGGTACACCTGTATGCTACTTTTCAATAACAATGTACAAGGTACACCTGCATGCTACTTCTCAATAACAATGTATAAGGTACACCTGCGTGCTACTTTTCAATAACAATGTACAAGGTAGAGCTGCATGCTACTCTTCAATAACCATGTATAAGGTACACCTGCATGCTACTTTTCAATAACAATGTACAAGGTACATCGGCATGCTACTTTTCAATAACCATGTATAAGGTACACCTGCATGCTACTTTTCAATAACAATGTACAAGGTACAGCTTAATGTGCTAAGTGACATCATACGCAAATACGGTGTTAGCTTTCACTGTTATACTGATGACACCCAACTCTACATGCCCCTAAAGCTGACCAACACGCTGGATTGTAGTCAGCTGGAGGCGTGTCTTAATGAAATTAAACAATGGATGTCCGCTAACTTTTTGCAACTCAACGCCAAGGAAACGGAAATGCTGATTATCGGTTCTGCTAGACACCGACCTCTATTTAATAATACATCTTTAACATTTGACAACCAAACAATTAAACAAGGCGACTAGGTAAAGAATCTGGGTATTATCTTCCATCCAACTCTCTCCTTTTGAGTCACACATTAAGAATGTTACTAAGACGGCCTTCTTTCATCTCCGTAATATCGTTAAAATTTGCTCCATTTTGTCCACTAGCGACGCTGAGATCATTATCTATGCGTTTGTTATGTCTCGTCTCCATGACTGTAACCTATTATTTTGGGGTCTCTCCATGTCTAGCATTACAAGATTACAGTTGGTACAAAATGCGGCTGCTAGACTTTTGACAAGAACAAGAAAGTTTCGATCATATTACGCCTATACTGTATATACCTTTATATACTTATATACCTATATATACTGTATATATATACCTACACTGGCTCACCTGCACTGGCTTCCTGTGCACTTAAGACGTGACTTTAAGGTTTTACTACTTAGGTATAAAATACTACACAGTCTAGCTCCAGCCTATCTTGCCGATTGTATTGTACCATATGTCCCGGCAAGAAATCTGCGTTCAAAGGACTCCGGCTTATTAGTGATTCCCAGAGCCCAAAAAAAGTCAGCGGGCTATAGAGCGTTTTCCGTTCGGGCTCCAGTACACCTCAGTAGAAGCATTTACGTCTCATCTTAAAACTCATTTGTATACTCTAGCCTTTAAATAGACCTCCTTTTTAGACCAATTGATCTGCCGTTTTTCTTTTTCTCCTCTGACCCCCTCTCCCTTGTGGAGGGGGGGGCGGACACAGGTCTAGTGGCCATGAATGAAGTACTGGCTGTCCAGAGTCGGGACCCAGGATGAACCACTCGTCCAGAGTCGGGACCCAGGATGGACCGCTCGCCTGTGTATCGGTTGGGGACATCTCTGCGCTGCTGATCCACCTCCGCTTGGGATGGTCTCCTGCTGGCTCCACTTTGGACGGGACTCTCGCTACTATATTGGATCCACTTTGGACTGGACTCTCACTGTTATGTTAGATCCACAATGGATTGGACTTTCACAATATCATGTTAAACCCGCGCGACATCCATTACTTTCGGCCCACATATGCGGTCCTCCAAAGTTTCTCATAGACATCGTTGTCACTGTCACCGACGTCCCATTGGGTGTGAGTTTTTCCTTGCCCTTATGTGGGCTCTACCGAGGATGTCGTTGTGGCTTGTGCAGCCCTTTGAGACACTTGTGATTTAGGGCTATATAAATAAAAATTGATTGATTGATATTTATTTTGCAGTATATCCTGGTTAGTGCTTGTTAAGCATTTTCACCTACTTATTTAGTACTATAAGATCATTATTTTGCAGTATATCCTAGTTTTCAAGCACTGTAACCTATGTATTTAGCACTATAAGATAATTATTTTGCAGTATATCCTAGTTTTCAAGCACTGTAACCTATGTATTTAGCACTATAAGATAATTATTTTGCAGTATATCCTAGTTTTCTTAATTTAGCACTATAAGCTATTTATTTGGCAGCATTTCCTAGTTAATGCTTGTTTTGTTGCGATCTGCTGCTCAGATCTACACTATTTATTTTTCTATTTTGTATATTTCTCCGACTCCTTATTTCCTGTTTGCTTTGTCACCATGGTCACTCATCAGTCCACCTGCTAGTCTCGCCCCGCACACCTGCTAATAATTATCACCCTCCTATTTAAGCTCACCTTTTCTGTTCACTGACTCTCGGATCCTAATTTGCCCACGCGCAACAGTGACGACTCTCATCATTCTATGTATGTATTTTCTCGCTAGCTCTCACGCTAAGCCACTTTATTTTCCAGCTTTCATGCTGAATGTTTTTGTTTACTCTTTTGTGTCCTTGTACCAAGTTTTAGTTTTCCTTGTGTTTTATCCTAGCTTTCACGCTAGCGTCTTTTGTTTACCTTATCCCTTTACATCAGTGTTTTGTTCATAGCCTTTTGTTATTAAATAAATACCCTTTATCTTACCTATGCTGTGTTCTGCTTCGACGCATCCACGGGAAAACCACACCGGCATTACCATGCCGAAGAAGAGTCATCACATGTTTAGCCTATAACCTACTTATTTAGGCCTATAAGATCATTATTTTGCAGTATATCCTAGTTTTCAAGCACTATAACCTACCTATTTAGCACTATAAACTATTTATTTGGCAGTATTTTCTAGTTACTGCTTGTTTAGCCCTATAACCTACTCTTTTAAGACTATAAGATCATTATTTTGCAGTATATCCTAGTTTTCAAGCACTATAACCTACCTATTTAGCACTATAAACTATTTATTTTGCAGTTTGTCCTTGCATTCAAGCACTAACCTACTTATTTAGCACTATAAACTATTTATTTTGCAGTATGTCCTTGCATTCAAGCACTAACCTACTTATTTAGCACTATAAACTATTTATTTTGCAATATGTCCTTGCATTCATGCACTAACCTACTTATTTAGCACTATAAACTATTTATTTTGTAGTATGTCCTAGTATTCATGCACTAACCTACTTATTTAGCACTATAAACTATTTATTTTGCAGTATGTCCTTGCACTCAAACACTAACCTACTTATTTAGCACTATAAACTATTTATTTTGTAGTATGTCCTTGCATTCATGCACTAACCTACTTATTTAGCACTATAAACTATTTATTTTGCAGTATGTCCTTGCATTCAAGCACTAACCTACTTATTTAGCACTATAAACTATTTATTTTGCAGTATGTCCTTGCATTCATGCACTAACCTACTTATTTAGCACTATAAACTATTTATTGTGCAGTATTTCCTTGCACTCAAGCACTAACCTACTTATTTAGCACTATAAACTATTTATTTTGTAGTATGTCCTTGCATTCATGCACTAACCTACTTATTTAGCACTATAAACTATTTATTTTGCAGTATGTCCTTGCATTCAAGCACTAACCTACTTATTTAGCACTATAAACTATTTATTTTGCAGTATGTCCTTGCATTCATGCACTAACCTACTTATTTAGCACTATAAACTATTTATTGTGCAGTATGTCCTTGCACTCAAACACTAACCTACTTATTTAGCACTATAAACTATTTATTTTGTAGTATGTCCTTGCATTCATGCACTAACCTACTTATTTAGCACTATAAACTATTTATTTTGCAGTATGTCCTTGCATTCAAGCACTAACCTACTTATTTAGCACTATAAACTATTTATTTTGCAGTATGTCCTTGCATTCATGCACTAACCTACTTATTTAGCACTATAAACTATTTATTGTGCAGTATTTCCTTGCACTCAAGCACTAACCTACTTATTTAGCACTAGGCAGTCAGAGCAAAGTCCATATAGTGTTAAAGATACTACTTAAGATGAATATTGTTGTGTACTGACTGACCCAGGTGAAGCCCATGTTCCGCATTGACCTGCATCCGGAACTTGTCCATCTGCGTGTCCCTCTTGGAGTCCGGGAACCACAGCACCTTGTTCTCCACGTCCATGATCTTCTCGCTCTTCCCTTCCGTGTCTTTGGACATGTTCGCTGCAAAGCTGGTCCGCTAAGCCAGGCGATCTGACGGTGAGCAGAGCTGGACTGGAGCTTCTTCAGTGCTGCTGGCAAAGGAAGAGTCGGCCGGCGAGAGAGGGCGTTCACAACGTTGAACGTGGAGGGGCGTTTAAAAGTGTTGCAAAATCTACAGTAGCGTTTCAGGACCTCTTATGTTCTCCTCGATTCGTTGTTAATATGTTACTATTACCACTATTTACTATGTTCAGGATGCAATATTTAAATCCTGTTCGCGTCGTGCCACGGTTTTAAACGACCGTTCTCTGCCACGTTTAGGGGTCTTGAACAACACCCGGACGCGGAAGTTGCCTGCCAAAGAGCTGGCCTCTGATTGGCCCTTGGCTCGCTGGCTCCACATCAGGAGACAGGTGGCTTCATGTGGGGGCGGGGCTCTGCTTTTTTTAGCTTCAGCCAATCAGAGAGGCGGACGAGAGTGACGTGCCAGAGGTGCGCCCTATCAGGGAGCAGGGGAGCGGGAAGCCCCGCCTCTTCGTGGGCTGCTGCCTGTTGCCACGGAATGAAAAATAATGAATGACAGAGGGTTCATAGCGTCTGGCACTACACTGGCCCCACGATCACTCGGCTCAACTCGGTGGACTTTGAATTAACTTTCGAGCTAAAGGTTCAAGTTTTGATGTGGACATTTGAAAAATAAATACAATAAAAATCAGTGCAAACATCATTTTAAGGCTGCATATCATTTTGAGTCACATTAAAGGCCTACTGAAATGAGATTTTCTTATTTAAACGGGGATAGCAGGTCCATTCTATGTGTCATACTTGATAATTTCGCAATATTGCCATATTTTTGCTGAAAGGATTTAGTAGAGAACATCGACGATAAAGTTCGCAACTTTTGGTCGCTAATAAAAAAGCCTTGCCTGTACTGGAAGTAGCAGACGGTGTGCGCGTGACGTCACGGGTTGTGGTGCTCCTCACATCTGAACATTGTTTACAATCATGGCCACCAGCAGCGAGAGCGATACGGACCGAGAAAGCGACGATTCCCCCATTAATTTGAGCGAGGATGAAAGATTTGTGGATGAGGAAAGTGAGAGTGAAGAAAAGAAAAAAAAGGTGAGGGTAGTGGGAGTGATTCAAATGTTATTAGACACATTTACTAGGATAATTCTGGAAAATCCCTTATCTGCTTATTGTGTTACTAGTGTTTTAGTGAGATTATATGGTACCTGAAAGTCGGAGGGGTGTGGCCACGGGTGTGGTGACAGCCATTGTTTTCGGTGGGAGGAGGAAATAGAGTCCGCAGCTGCAGGAGGACACAAGTTCCGCTCATGTCTACGGTAAGAGCCCACTTATTACCACAATTTTTCTCACCGAAACCTGCCGGTTGACATGTGGTCGGGAACCATGTTTGCTTGACCGCTCTGTTCCATAGTAAAGCTTCAGCTTCGGGAATGTAAAAAATGAAACACCGGCTGTGTTTGTGTTGCTAAAGGCAGCTGCAATACACCGCTTTCTACCCACATCTTTCTTCTTTGACTTCTTCATTATTATTTGAACAAATTGCAAAATATTCAGCAACACAGGTGTCCATAATACTGTGTAATTATGCGATTAAAGCAGAAGACTTATAGCTTGGATCGGGGCTGGAACAAAATGCCCGCTACAATCCGTGACGTCACGCGCACGCGTCATCATACGCGTCATCATACCGCAATGTTTTCAACAGGATACATCGCGCAAAATTTAAAATTGCAATTTAGTAAACTAAAAAGGCCGTTTTGGCATGTGTTGCAATGTTAAGATTTCATCATTGATATATAAACTATCAGACTGCGTGGTCGGTAGTAGTGGGTTTCAACAGGCCTCTAATAATTCATTTGTATTCATTCTTAATTTGAATGTTTCGCTCTCATATATTTTGATGATTGAGCTTCTGTTTTTTTACACTTCCAGAAAGCGTTCTTTTTCACTTTAAAATGTTTTTCTTTTTTTTTTCATTTCAGACTTTTCGCCCGATTTTGGCATGGGGTGCGTGCAAGGAGTGTGACCTTATGTGACCTTCAAAATCATTTTATGTGACCTACAAAATCATTTTTTGTAAACGTCCGCTTAATTTAATGTGACCTTCAAAATAATTTTTTGTGACCCTCCACTTCCTTTTATGTGACCCGCAACATCATTTTATGTGACCTGCCACTTCATTTTATTTGACCAGCAACATTATTTTATATGACCTTCGAAATAATTTTTTGTGACCCTCCACATAATTTTATGTGACCTTCAAAATAATTGTATGTGACCCTCCACTTCAATTTATGTGACCTTCAAATCATTTTATGTGACCCTCCACATAATTTTATGTGGCCTTCAAAATAATTTTGTGACCCTTCACTTCAATTCATGTGACCTTCAAAATCGTTTCATGTGACCCTCCACATCATTTTATGTGACCTTCAAAATTATTTTATGTGACCCTCCACTTCAATTTATGTGACCTTCAAAATCATTTTATGTGACCCTCCACATCATTTTATGTGACCCTCCACATAATTGTATGTGACCCTCCACGTCATTTTATGTGATCTTCAAAATTATTTTATGTGACCTTTAAAATCATTTTATGTGACCTTCAAAATCATTTTATGTTACCCTCCACATCATTTTATGTGACCCGCCACGTCATTTTATTTGACCCGCAATGTCATTTTATGTGACCAGCCACTTCCTTTTATGTGACCAGCCACATCATTTTATCAATCAATCAACCAATCAATGTTTATTTAGCCCTAAATCACAAGTGTCTCAAAGGGCTGCACAAACCACAACAACATCCTCGATACAGATCCCACATAAGGGCAAGGAAAAACTCACCCCAGTGGGACGTCGGTGAAAGTGACTATGAGAAACCTTGGAGAGGACCGCATATGTGACCCTTAAAATAATTGTATGTGATCGTCCACTAAATTTTATTATGTGAGCCTCTACGTCATGTGACCTTCAAAATCAATTTTTGAGGCCTCTTTTATGTGACCTTCAAAAATTACTTTATGTGACCTTCAAAATCAATTTATGTGACCCTCCCCATCATTTTATGTGACCTTTAAAGTAATTTTATTGTGACCCTCCACTTCATTTTATGTGACCTTCAAAATAATTTTATGTGACCCTCCACGTCATTTTATGTAAACCTCCACATAATTTTATGTGATCTTCAAAATAATGTTTACGTGACCTTTAAAACCATTTTATGTGACCTTAAAAATCATTTTATGTGACTTCCACATCATGTTATGTGACCCTCCATATTATTTTATGTGACCCGCCACGTCATTTTATGTGACCCTTGAAATCATTTTATGTGATCGTCCACTTAATTTTATTTGACCCTCAACATAATTTAATATGAACCTCCATGTCATTTTATGTGACCTTTAAAATCAATGTTTGTGACTTCTTTTACATATGTATATATGTGACCTTCGAAAGGAATTTATGTGACCCTCCACATCATTTTATGTGACCTTCAAAATAAATTGATTTGACCCTCCACTTCATTTTATGTGACCTTCAAAATCCTTTTATGTGACCCTCCACGTAATTTTATGGAACTCTCCACATCATTTTATGTGACCTTCAAAATCATTTTACGTGACCCTCCATATAATTCTATGTGACTTTCAAAATAATTTTATGTGACCCTCCACATCATTTTATGTGATCTTCAAAATAATGTTTATGTGACCTTCAAAATCATTTTATGTGACCCTCCACATCATTTTATGTGACCTGCCACAAGATTTTATGTGACCCACCACATCATTTTATGTGATCGTCCACTTAATTTTATTTGACCCTCAAAATAATTTAATGTGAGCCTCCACGTCATTTTATGTGACCTTTAAAATCAAAGTTTGTGACCTCTTTTATGTGACCTTCAAAATGATTTTAAGTGACCTTCAAAATCCATTTGTGACCCTCCACATCATTTTATGTGACCTTCAAAATAATTTTATGTGACCCTCTTTTGTCATTTTATGTGACCCCCCACATAATTTTATGTGACCCTTAAAATCATTTTATGTGATCGTCCACTTAATTTTATTCGACCCTCAAAATAATTTATTTTGGGAGCCTCCATGTCATTTTACGTGACCTTCAAAATCAATTTATGTGACCCTCCACATCATGTTATGTGACCTTCAAAATTATTTTATATGACCCTCCACGAAAACATTTTTCTTCTCTCTACTGTAAATATATTTTTGTTTTCAATAATAATCTACTTTTAAAAACATGTTCTTAGGCCATCTCTTTGCCACCAAAATAAGTTTTTATAACCTGTAACATGTTTCTAAAAATGTTGTTATAATTATAGTACCGAATAACACATTGCAAGAATTGGTGTGTGTCGGGAATTGTGTTGGATCGAATCATCTCCCAAAGAATCGGAATGGAATCATGAGTGTGACGCTGGGGTCGCATGTCGGCGATAATTTGGCGTGTTCCCAAGATGCAGAGAGCGAAGGTTGCAACGTGCAGGTCGAAAAGTATTTTTATTGGCTCCAATGAAAAAAAGGCTAGGGAAGGCTACGCAGATCGAATGTTGGAGCGCAGCAAAGACTTCCGGGTGAAAAGGTGTAGCAGGAGAAGTGTCCTCAAAATAGTCGTAATTACAATCAAGGGTGATGGGTCAAATGCAGAGAATAATTTCGCCACACCTAGTGTGTGTGTGACAATCATTGGTACTTTAACTTTAACTTTCAAATGAAAATGACGCTCTGAGGCGGGAGTGAAGCTGCTTGCAGGAACACACAAACTAAACAGGAAAAAACGAACAAAATAAGAGCGCTAAACCGTAACTATGACACTAAACACAGGAAAACGCCAACACACTCAATAAAAGGAGCGACCATGACAGTTAGCTGCACATAGAAAAAACATGGTAGACTTTTCAAACTACAGTATTACACAACAACCATTGATTTTACAGGAATCATGAGCGACCCCCCCAAAAAAGTACAAAATTTCCTTATTTCCTTGAACTGCCGCCGGGGCGCTAATTAATTTAAAACCTCTTCTAACTCCGGCGTTTACCAAAGGCATGCGGTAAATTTAGGCCTGCGCTTATAAATTTGAGTGTGATGTAAGGATACCATCACGAAGAGCACATTTAATAAAAAAACTTTATTATGGTTTTACCTTTACTTATAAATGAAGTCCATGCGCAGCTCCTTCTGATCAAAAGCATCGATAACTTGTTTATAAAAGTCTTCCTTATCTTTCTTCAGTTTTAAAAGGCTCTCTGTCTCGATGGAAATCTTCCTTTATTACCTCCTGCTTCGATTGAAAGTCCAGTTTAGAAAACTGTTTTATTTTAGATATGTAATCCTCCATGTTAAAAGTGCAAGCGAGAGGAAAAAATAAACACACGCTGCTCACTCTTGCTGTTTGTTGTCACTTCTTCTGCAGCCGAGTAGTCGCAAGAAGGATCACTAGCGCCCTCTACCACCAGGAGGCGGGAGTCATTTAATGACTCATATTTTACACACGCAGCTACGGTATATTAATAAAACATAGCTGCTTACTGTTCTTTTTAGCATATTCAATAGCTTGGACCTTAAAGGCCTACTGAAACCCACTACTACCCACCACGCAGTCTGATAGTTTATACATCAATGATGAAATATTAACATTGCAACACATGCCAATACGGCCTTTTTAGTTGACTAAATTGCAATTTTAAATTTCCCGGGAGTTTCGTCTTGAAAACGTCGTGTAACGATGACGTGTATGCGTGACGTCACGGGCTGTTTGGTAATATGAGCGCTGCACACACACTCAGCTAAAAGTCGTCTGCTTTAACGGCATAATTACACAGTATTTTGGAGATGTGTATTGCTGAATCTCTTTCAATTTGTTCAATTAATATTGGAGAAGTCACAGTAGAAAGATGGAGTTGGGAAGCTTTAGCCTTTAGCCACACAAACACACGGTGATTCCTTGTTTAAAATTCCTGGAGGTGAAACTTTCCTATGGATCAGAGCACGGTCAAGCCAACATGGATCCCTACCAAATGTCAACCAGCAGGTTTCGGTGACAAAATTGTGGTTAAAAAGTCAGTTCTTACCAGAGAAAAGCTAAGCTTGTGCCGTCCATAGCTGCCGTCGACTCCCCTGAGACACTGCGTGTCAAGACACCCGTGGAGACACCCTTCCGACTATCAGGTACTATTTAACTTACTAAAACACGAGCAACACAATAGAAAGATAAGGGATTTTCCAGAATTATCGTAGTAAATGACTCTAAAAACATCGGAATCCGTCCCAATGTAATCGCGTTTTTTTTTTAACTTGTTTTTTTTCAATCATTTTTTTTTCTAGTCCGTCGCTATCAATATCCTCAAACACAAATCTTTCATCCTCGCTCAAATTAATGGGGAAATTGTCGTTTTCTCGGTCCGAATAGCACTTTTTGTTGGAGGCTCCCATTAAAAATAATGTGAATATGTGAGGAGCCCCCACACGTGTGACGTCATCATCTGCGACTTCCGGTAGAGGCAGGGCTTTTCTCTTAGCACCGAAAGTTGCAAACTTTATCGTGGATGTTCTCTATTAAATCCTTTCAGCAAAAATATGGCAATATAGCGAAATGATCAAGTATGACACATAGAATGGACCTGCTATCCCCGTTTAAATAAGAAAATCTCATTTCAGTAGGCCTTTAAATCCTACTGAATAGCTCTTAATCTTCTTCCCTTTATGCAATTTCAAATGATTGAAATCAGCCTCCTCCATTGTGAAAATGATGACAGGTGAAGTGTCACTCGTGACGTGACGAGTTTGACCCGGCGGAAATTCTAGGCATATGCTAATTATTTTGTGAAACGAGTTTGACCCGGCAGTAATTCTAGGCAGGCGCATACTATATACCCGACGGCAATTCAAGAAAATACGGTATCCCAGATTACCCAGAATACTGGCTTACCGGGACATTTTTCCCATTGAAAATGAATGCCTCTCATTCCATTGGACCCAGGTACGGGGCTGGAGCTGACCGGAAGCAGGAACTGAACCAGGGGGGTTGCACACTTAACAGACGTTCAATCATTTCATCAGCACTATATGTAATGAATAATATGCAAATAATATCCATCCATCCATCCATCCATCCATTTTCTACCGCTTATTCCCTTTTGGGGTCGCGGGGGGCGCTGGCGCCTATCTCAGCTACAATCGGGCGGAAGGCGGGGTACACCCTGGACAAGTCGCCACCTCATCGCAGGGCCAGCACAGATAGACAGACAACTTTCACACTCACATTCACACACTAGGGCCAATTTAAGTGTTGCCAATCAACCTATCCCCAGGTGCATGTCTTTGGAAGTGGGAGGAAGCCGGAGTACCCGGAGGGAACCCACGCATTCACGGGGAGAACATGCAAACTCCACACAGAAAGATCCCGAGCCTGGATTTGAACCCAGGACTGCAGGAACTTCATATAGTGGGCTTCACGGTGGCAGAGGGGTTAGTGCGTCTGCCTCACAATACGAAGTTCCTGCAAATAATATCATGGGGATCAATTTATTGATTACAACCATTTTTTTTCAAAATTTACTATCAAACACATTGTTACTTGCAAGCACAAACACACACACACACAGACACACACACACACACACACACACGCAACACACACACACACACACACACACACACACACACACACACACACACACACACACACACACACATTCTTGTATGTCACCTTCTTGAGACCTCCGAAAAATGCCTCCCTCTTTAGAATTACCCTTTCTACATATTTAAAAATGTGTATTTACAACATTAATAATATATACGTACTATTCAAATATAAGAAAGCTAAGCTTTTAGTAAATTTTTGTTTTTCTGTTGGTCATTGGTTTTTAATCTCCATTATTTACTTCAAGTTATTACAGTTTGTCTCTATATACATATTTATTTATTCATTGTAGTTAATTTTGGCCAAAGGGGGCGCATTTCAATTTCTTACACACACTTGTTATTACATTCGTGGGCCAGAGGGGGAGCACCTCAAATTTTTACACACACTTGTTATTTCATATGTTGACCAGAGGGGGAGCACTTTTAAAAGCGACACACAGTCAATTTGAAAAATCACTCCTTTTTGGGACCACCCTCATTTTGATAGATTTCACCAGCAGGTGTGCTTTTAAGGCCGTTGACAAAGGAGTCAGGGACCACAGATGGCCCCTGTGCTACACTTTGGACAACCCAGCTGTCACCCTAACCCAATTGTCACATATGGGACGCGGGTTGTCTTACGTCAGCATCGGAAGTCGTAAAATCAGCCGTTCACCCAACGGGATTTTTCGGGAAAATTGCTGCCTTTGCACCTGTCAATGTTTACTTTTGTATGCACATTAAATTCACACCAAAAAAAAATCCTGAATTTGGAGCAATGTTCACGCACTCTAGTATTTGGCTCTCCATTAAATCAATCAATCAATCAATCAATTAATGTTTACTTATAAAGCCCTAAATCACTAGTGTCTCAAAGGGCTGCACAAAATGCAATGTTATTGGAACCATGATTTATGTCATCACTTGTTCACACCTCCTCATATGGAAGACACTTTTCCTTGTTGATGTCTCAACAAAGGTAGGAATACAAGAACACTCACGCACATGCGCACGCACGCACACACATGCACGCACACACACACACACACACACATACATATCGTTCACATCCAGCCAGGAATAGATAAATAGTACTTTATTGATTCCTTCAGGAAAGTTCCCTCAGGAAAATTAAAAGAAGAGCTGTTCATCATCACCATGACAACACACATTCACGTGACAAAACCTTTTAAAATTTAAAGTGTTCTATTTTTCATTCATTTTGTCGTGAAACTTCCGGTGCCACAATTAGCATACGATTTACAAGAGAGGAAAAGCCCGCCTCATTAGTAATGAGCCCGCCTTTTTTTACGACAACTTTGCCTGCTTTACGTGGAGAGGGCGTGTCCCAATCTGAAATGTATTTGTTTTTGTTGCCATAGTGACAGCTTGTAGTTGTTGGACTCTATACGTGCTCTTATGCTGGGAACGGATGGTTCTACTGCGCATGTGTATAAGTAAAGGCGTTTTCTCGCAACGCTAATGGCGGCAGTTTGTTTATTTCCTTCTGATAAAGACAGTTTTTCGGTTATTCTACACACTCAGGTCTTGTTATTTTGATCTTAGAGCGGGCCCTGTGTATTTGTCACAACGCACTTGACACGCACATACGCCTTTCGTCGTGAAATGACGTCATGGCGTCAGCACGTCACGTGTGGTTGTGTCTCGGCTGTTTCTAGTGCGTGCACTTAGTGTTTTACTTTGTACATATAATAAATGTCTTGGTAAGGATATGACTTACCACATACAGTAAGTATGTCGCTAGTGTAGTAAGTATCTTACTTAATTTTACTATGCCTGGCGCGAAGTGGGCCGCCAGTACCCGGATGTTGCCGTCCACAAGCCAAGAAAGGTGATTCAACCATCGAGTGGTCGCCATCACCTGTTTCAAAATGGACAAAAGGAGGCAAAGTCATCATTGTGGTCGTCATCCAAGGAAAGTGTACAAAATGTCCAAATGTAGTGTTTCGTCTTAGTGTAGATCAGGGGTGTCAAACTCATTTTACAAACCCCGTTTCCATATGAGTTGGGAAATTGTGTTAGATGTAAATATAAACCGAATACAATGATTTGCAAATCCTTTTCAACCCATATTCAATTGAATGTACTACAATGACAAGATATTTGATGTTCAAACTCATAAACCTTTTCTTTTTTTGCAAAAAATAATTCACCTAGAATTTCATGGCTGCAACATGTGCCAAAGTAGTTGGGAAAGGGCATGTTCACCAATGTGTTACATCACTTTTTCTTTTAACAACACTCAATAAATGTTTGGGAACTGAGGAAACTAATTGTTGAAGCTTTGAAAGTGGAATTCTTTCCCATTCTTGTTTTATGTAGAGCTTCAGTCATTCAACAGTCCGGGGTGTCCGCTGGCGTATTTTACGCTTCATAATGCGCCAGAAATTTTCGAAGGGAGACAGGTCTGCAGGCAGGCCAGGAAAGTACCCGCACTCTTTTACTACGAAACCATGTTGTTGTAACAAGTGGCTTGGAATTGTCTTGCTGAAATAAGCAGGGGCGTTCATAATAACGTTGCTTGGATGACAAGATATGTTGCTCCAAAACCTGTATGGACCATTCCGAAATAATGTTGCCTTCACAGATGTGTAAGTTACCCATGCCTTGGCCACTAATACACGCCCTTACCATCACAGATGCTGGTTTTTGAGCTTTGCGCCTATAACAATCCAAATGGTAATTTTCCTCTTTGTTCCAGAGGACACCACGTCCACAGTTTCCAAATATAATTTGAAATGTGGACTCGTCAGACCACAGAACACCTTTCCACTTTGCATCAGTCCCTCTTAGGTGAGCTCAGGCCCAGCTAAGCCAGCGGCGTTCCTTGGTGTTGTTGATAAATGGGTTTTGCTTTGCATAGCAGAGTTTAAACTTGCACTCACAGATGTAGCAACCAACTGTAGTTACTGACAGTGGTTTTATGAAGTGTTCCTGAGCCCATGTGGTGATATCCTTTACACATTGATGTCTGTTTTTGATGCAGGACCGCCTGAGGGATCAACGGTCTGTAATATCATCGCTTACGTGCAGTGATTTCTCCAGATTCTTTGAACCTTTTGATGATTTTACGGACCGTAGATAGTAAAATCCCTAAATTCCTTGCAATAGTTCGTTGAGAAATGTTGTTCTAAAACTGTTCGACAATTTGCTTACAAAGTGGTGACCCTTGCCCCATCCTGGTTTGTGAATTACTTAGCATTTCATGGAAGCTGTTTTTATACTCAATCATGGCACCCACCTATTCCCAATTAGCCTGTACACCTGTGGGATGTTCCAAATAAGTGTTTGATGAGCATTTCTCAACTTTATCAGTATTTATTGCCACTTTTCCCAACTTCTTTGTCACGTGTTGCTGGCATCAAATTCTAAAGTTAATGATTATTTGCAAAAAAAAAAAAATTGTTATCAGTTTGAACATCAAATATGTTGTCTTTGTAGCATATTCAACTGAATATGGGTTTAAAATGATTTGCAAATCATTGTATTCCGTTTATATTTACATCTAACACAATTTCCGAACTGTTATGGAAACGCGGTTTGTAGATGGGGGGCCACATGAGAAAAATCTACTCCCAAGTGGTCCGGACTGGTAAAATCACGGCATGATAACTTAAAAATAAAGACAACTTCAGATGGCTCTCTTTTTTTAGAAATAGAACAAGCACATTCTGAAAATGTACAAATCATAATGTTGTTGGGTTTTTTTTTACATTTACATGTGCGACTAATAGTATTCTATCTTTATTTGTCGTTACGTATACTTTCTCATTTTCATACTTAACAAACTCCTATTGCGGACCGGATAAAACCTGTCCGCGGGCCTAATCCGGCCCGCAGGCTGTAGGTTAGACACCCCTGGTGTAGATAGTACACCGTGTGTAACCGACCACATGTATTGGACAGTAATACAAGTACGGAAGTGTGTAAATTTTAACATAGCGTCTTCTTTTGTTTTGATGTAAAGAAGGGGTGTCTATAGCGTGGCCCACAGCTAACTTTTGACCGACCCCGCAGCACTTTATGAAGATAACGAGTGAAATAAAAGGTGAAATGCAATGAGAACAAGTTGCAGTGTTGACTCTAATAACTCACAATAGCTGCCATGCAGGCTGTTTCTTTTTCTTTAAAAGTGGCATTGCTCCAAAAATAATAATCAATCGAAATCAACGATGTGATGAATTAGTGACTCATACAAGGATCCAGTTACTTCACATCAAATATTCCACTTTTTCATATTTTTGGGGGAAACTTTTGCAAATTTGGTGTTTTTGCCATATAAAACAAAAACTTTTTTTGATGTCAAAAGGGATTTAAAAGATCTGAAGTTGATCTCAAAGTAATCAAAATATAAAATGACGCATGACTTATTTTTAACACTTTTACAAGTGGGGCTTTTTTGGATCCCCAAGAATTTGATGGGTTTTTTTTTAAATTCATTGCTTTGAATGATTAATCAATAAAAATTGATTGGTATAGATTTGTGTGTCCAAGTTAAAGGAAACGGCATGCTGTCTTCTTTTGATGGATTTGTTACAATCTTTGCAAACTAGATAACGATTGCTGTGGTCTGGAACAACATGGCGCACAAGTATCAGAAATGCAGCCAATGTTACATACATATAATGTGTCATGAGACATGCAAATATAAATTAAATACACAGACGACATAAGTAAAGGAAATTAAATAAATATACAGATGACATAAGTAAAGAAAATTTAAATGAGCTCAAATATACCTACAAAAGAGGCATAATGATGCAATATGTACAAACAGCTGGCCTAATTAGCGTGTTAGCATCGATTAGCTTGCAGTAATGCGCTGACCAAATAGGCATGATTAGCTTTCCACACAAGTCAACAACATCCACAAAGTTCACCTTTGTGCAATCACGCACAGTATAAAATGTTTGGTGGACAAAATGAGCCAAAGAAAGAGTGACATAACACATGTCTTTCTGTGGCAGCATCAGAGAAAGTTGTACACATAAACTACATTGAGGGTAATCAAACAACAGTGAGTTCAAGGACAGTTCAAATTAGTAGGGCAAAACGGCGCTTTCCAAATACTCTCATCAGTGAAGCATGTTGAATATAAACAGTGGGATTTCTAACAACGAGGCAGGTTTGTGTCATGTTTGTCATCTTACAGAAACCATATTCAAACAAAACATATATATTTTTAGATAAGCTCCAGGGAGCCAACCGGGCGACGCTAAAGAGCCGCAGGTTGCCGACCACTGCTTTGATTTTGTTAAGAAATGCAACATGCAAGTTGTTTCGGAGCAATCGCTGAATTGATACATTTTATTGTGTTACTTGCAGCCATGGGAGGAAGCATGAAAAAGAAGACAAACGGACTGTGAGTGCTGATAGAGCTAAAAGGAGGTAAGACTTTTACACCATTCTTTTGGAAGCAACTTTTTAGCTCCTTTGTGAGATTCTGTTCCACATTTCAATAACTACTTGCATAAATAGAAACCAGATCCAACCAGATTGAATATCATTTGGGTATGTGGAGTTTGCAGTTTTGGTGAACAGAGACTTTTAGTCAGAATTCCATGCACAGTTGTATAGTTTATTGTATAGGAACAATTCCAGAACAATATTAAAGAATTGTCCAAAGAAATCTAAGATCTTTTTGAAGTATTTATTTGAGATCCCAAGTAACATCAGATTGCAAAGGAGAAACTTAACGCTGCTACCGAAAGAAAGAAGGAGAGGAAAAAGAAGAGAGAGAGAGAGAATGAGACAGAGAACTTTCAAATGTCATATTGCTTTTGGAATGAGATGAGGAGGGAGAGGGTGTGTTTTGTGTGAATTGATTTGTTGAAAACACAACATTAACATATATTGTGTACCTCTCAGGAGTTCAAAGAAGAGTGAAGATGAAGAAGGTGATGAGAGCTTTGGTATATGGTGAGACTTTCACACACTAATTACACACACAGCAGTGCTGATTGCTCTAAAGTCTGGTGTATACTCTGGCCTCGCGTAGCTTGTGTAGGCGACGCTGTCGTACCCCCTACCCCTGCGTAGCTTCATGCATAGCCTGTGTGCAATAATTTAGTCAAAAAAAATTCAGTGCAGAAAACTTCACCTGCAAACTTTACACTTTATTGGCTGGTTCTGAGACAAGATGGATCGCTTCAGTCTTAAATCACCAGAAGTGGGTCTTAGTTTTTGAAGTAAGAAATATTTCTGCACTGAATATTTTTACTCTGAGAGCAGGTTGGAGGAACAGGTAGCTGTCGAAGTCCTGTACACAAAGCGAGGGAACCGTTAGGGTCCTGGTTGCAATGGATTACTTTACTAGTGGCCCCAAGCCTACGCCATCCCTGATCAGAGTGCCGCTTAATGAGATTTGCTGTGTAAGATCGGCACACCAGAGGAGCTCCACGGCTTTGAGGTCTGCCAGCGCTAGGTGATAAAGAAGAACCAGCCAACACCATTGCATACGCAGAGTGATGGGTCGGTAGAACGCTTCAACCGCACCCTGGCTAATCAGCTTGTCGATTTTACCAGCCGCCAGCAGAAGGACTGGGACCTTCGCCTGGTGCTGGTCTTGTGGGCATATAAGACAACAGTCCAATAGTCATTGCACGCCTGTCGACTTGGTGTTTGGGCCTCCGCCAAAGTCAGAGGTGTATAGCGAACCTGGCCCAGACTCCTACGGCAGACTGCGAAAGGTGCACCACTTGGCCCGAGAGACCGGCTGAGACGCCTGAAGAGAGCTTACGACACGCGCTGCAGAGGTGGGGACAAAAGTAGACTGCCCGGAGAGGAAGAAAGGACTGTCTTTAAATATATTGAGCCACTGGGTGAGACCATGTACGGTCCTTGACAGACTTTGTGAACTGGGTGCGACTGCGAAAGCAAATCTGGTGGTAGTAACCTAACGTAATCGACTGGCTCCATACCAGCCTCTCCTGACGGCCGAGAAAGGGACTCGACTGGACGAATGTTCCCCGAGCATCCCGGCACCACCAGCTCAAAAGGTCAACTAAGTGGACGCAAAGGCAACCCCCATGCCGCGTCCAGGCCTGTATGTTGGGCACTTAGGTTGTTGGGGACAGTGAACCTGCTAGGTGTAGGCTATGTAGTGGTGCTTGGGGGAGAGTATTCAACATTCCTTTCTTCTTCCTTGTTCCCAGCATGGCTCACTGTGACTGAGGTAGCTGCTTTAGTTTACATGTCTCTCTGTATGTATGTATGTATGTATGTATTTATGTACATACATGCGTGAAAAAGAGGACAAACGGACTCTATGAGTGCAAATAGAACTAAAAGGAGGTAAGACATTTACACGATTCTTTTGGAAGCAACTTTTTATCTCCTTTGTGAGATTGTGTTCCATGTTTTAAGAACCACTTTAATAAACTAGAAACCAGATCCAACCAGTCTGAATATCATTTGGTTATGTGGAGTTTGCAGTTTTGGTGAACAGAGACTTTTAGTCAGAATTCCATGCACAGTTTTATAGTTTTATATTGTTTTGAAATTTTTCAGATTCAATTAAGACCTGTCCAGGGAAAGTTAAGATCTTTTTGAAGTATTTATTTGAGATACCAAGTAACATCAGATTGCAAAGGAGAAAGTTAACGCTGTCACAGAAAGAAAGAAGGAGTGGAAAAAGACGAGAGAGAAAGAATGAGACTGAGAACTTTCAAATGTCATATTGCTTTTGGAATGTGATGAGGAGGGACAGGGTGCGTTTTGTGTGAATTGATTTGTTGAAAACACAACATTAACATTTATTGTGTACCTCTCAGGAGTTCAAAGAGTGAAGATGAAGAAGACGATGAGAGCATTAGAGCATGGTGAGACTTTCACACACTATGTTTACAGTTTGTTGGAGGTTTTATTTCCGCAATATGCCATGCAGGGCTGTTGAATATAATAATTTGTGGTCTGCTTATGGGCCACACTTTGGACACCTCTGTAAAATGTGAATTTGGGCCAGGAGTCGGCAACCCAAAATGTTGAAAGCGCTATACAATGTGCCAAAGATACAAAAAGCTAATTTGTCTGGAACCGCAAAAATTAAAAGTTTTACACAAGTGTTATAATGAAAACAACACATGACGTAAGTGTCTATTTTAGGTATGTTAGCCTACTATCAAAATGACTACGTGTCGCAGGGTAAAGCAAATTTTAATTGACAGAAATGTTCAAATTTATTCTACACATTTTTACAACATTAATAAAACGGGGCGTTTTCAGAGGGTGAGAAAACTCTTGGAAATGACTAGCTAAGAACGGCCAAAGGTATACATGTGTGTCCAAGTTAAAGGAAATGGCATGCTGTCTTCCTTTAATGGTTTTATTACAATCTTTGCAAGCTGGGTAATGTTTGCTGTGGTCTGGAACAGCAGGGCACACAAACAACTATCAGAAATGCAGTCAATATAACGCACAGATAATGTGTCATGAACCATCCATCCATCCATCCATTTTTTACTGCTTGTCCCGTTTGGGGTCGCGGGGGTTTTGCTGGAGCCTATCTCAGCTGCAGGTGGAAGGCGAGTACACCCTGGACAAGTCGCCATATCATGCAAATATAAATTAAATACACAGACGACATATGTAACGGAAATTAAATGAGCTCAAATATACCTACAAACGAGTCATAATGATGCAATATGTACAAACAGCTAGCCTAGATAGCATGTTAGCATCGATTAGCTTGCAGTAATTCACTGAGCAAATATGCCTGATTAGCACTCCACACAAGTCAATAACATCATCAAAGCTCACCTTTGTGCACTCATGCAAAGCATAAAAAGTTTTGGGACAAAATGAGACAAGGAAGGAGTCACATAAAACGTGTCTTTCTATGGCAGCGTCGGAGAAAGTTGCACATGTAAACAAACTGTGGCGTCACAGTCCACACGACTACCGTGGGTTCAAGGATTGCCGAAATTAGTTGGACAAAACAGAGCTTGCCAAATAGTCTCATCAGTGAAGCGTAAACACAAACATATTAAAGAGTAGACTTTCTAACAATTAGGAAGGTGTGTGTCATGTTTGTGATCCTACAGAAACCATATTCATTTTCATACATTTTTGAAAAAGCTCCAGGGAGCCACTGCTTATGGGCCACACGCTAAAGAGCCGCAGGTTGCCGACCACCGCTTTGGTTTTGTTAGGAAATGCAACATGCAAGTTGTTTTCGAGCAATCACCGAATTGATGATTTTTATTGTGTAACTTGCAGCCATGGGAGGAAGTGGGAAAAAGAGGACAAATGGACTATGAGTGCTGAAAGAACTAAAAGGAGGTAAGACTTTTACACCATTCTTTTGGGAGCAACTTTTTAGCTCCTTCGTTAGATTGTGTTCTACTTTTTAAGAACCACTTTAATAGACTACAAACCAGATCCAACCAATCTGAATATCATTTGGTTATGTGGAGTTTGCACTTTTGGTGAACAGAGAATTTTAGTCAAAATTCTATGCACAGTTTTATAGTTTATTGTATAGGAAAAGTTCCAAATCAATACTAAAGAATTGTTCAGCGAAAGCTAAGATATTTTTGAAGTATTTATTTGAGATCCCAAGTAACATAGATGGCAAAGGAGAAAGTTAACGGTGCAACAGAAAGAAAGAAGGAGAGGAAAAAGAAGAGAGAGAATGAGACAGAACTTTCAAATGTCATATTGCTTTTGGGATTGAGAGAAGGAGGGACAGGGTGGGTTTTGTGTGATTTGATTTGTTGAAAACACAACATTAACATTTATTGTGTACCTCTCAGGAGTTCAAAGAAGAGTGAAAATGAAGAGGGCAATGAGAGCATTAGAGCATGGTGAGAATTTCACACACTATGTTTACAGTTTTTGGTTTTTTTTATTTCCGCAACGTGCAATGCAGGGCTGATGAATGTAATCATTTGTGGTCTGCTTATTGGCCACACTTTGGACACCTCTTTAAAATGTGTCTTTAGGCCAGGAGTCGGCAACCCAAAATGTTGAAAGTGCCATATTGGGCCAATGATACAAAAAGCTAATTTGTCTGGAGCGGCAAAAGTTAAAACTTTCATACAAGTGTTATAATGAAGAAATTGTGTTAGATGTAAATATAAACAGAATACAATGATTTGCAAATCATTTTCAACTCATATTCAGTTGAATATGCTACAAAGAAGAAGAAATCCTTTATTTGTCCATTCCAGCATGTACAAGACACATCAGAACTGAAATTACATTTTCGGCACAGTCCCGCTAAGAGCAGACATACGTTATAGGGGGGGACGAGACGAGACCACCGACGGATCAACCGGTTGCAGCGCTCCTTAAAAAGATGAGAAAAGGTTGACATTAGGAGGTGGGGGGGGGGTGTGAAAAAAATATCAGTCTAAGGCTAGACCCACAGGAGAGGTCTAGACTGAGCCCAAGGAAAAAACCTCACATAGCATGGCACACATTAAACATACATATATCACACCAACTTGCAACAGAGGGAGGGGTGGGTTTGCGAAGGCTGTCGCTCTATAGCGCTGCTCAGCCATCCACAGCCCCAGAGGAGATAAGCGGTGGTGAAGGCGTTGATTCAAGGGTGGGGGTCATGTGTGTGCGTATATGCCCAATTACTCGGGAAAGATGATGAATGTTTTTGTATGACCGAGGGCGATAAAGTTCGGCTACAGATGTTGTTGACAAAAAGGAAGGTCAAAAGCGTCTATATTTGAGGAGTCTTCGGGAGATTTTCTTCAGAACAGCCTGTTCCTGTCAAGGCCATTCAGGGAGTCCAAATCGTAGATAAAAATATGTTTTCCTTCGAGAAGACAAAATAGTGACTTATCTCCTCTGTTGTCCATGCTGGATTTCTTCAGTTCCTTATTAATTATTCCTTCTCTGCAAACTTTTCCAAGATGAGATCCATATTGCGATTCAACTCAGAAATCGCACCAGTCTGTGTTCCCTCAGCCCGACCCAATCCTTCCATTGCGTTGAACAGACGTTGGGCACCTTGAGTGGCTGCCATCGCCTTCCGAATTTGTCGATACACCAGAGCAATGCCCAGCCCAATCAGCAAGTGCCCCGCGATCACAGCTCCAAATAGGAAGATGTCTTCGACATCCTCGATGGAAAGAGCTGAGAGGCACATGATCATCCATGAGTTCCAGGAGTCCCTCACGTAATCCGCAGCGATGGTTCCATCAGGACAACCAGGCTCCCCCGAACCTCTTTTTCTTGTCGAAAAGACTTTCAATTACGTCAAGAGTCCAGCTGATCATATTCATATTGAAATTTGGATTAAAGGACAGCGCAAAGAAAAGAGCCTTTTAAAAAGTTCAGACAAGGACATAGACAAAGACAGCCAGCGGGGAAGGAGGGAACGGAGAGTGCGACCGCCCTTACCAGAGGCTAGAATGAAAAAAAAAAGACAACACATTTGATGTTCAAACATTTTTTTTTTTTTGCAAATAATCATTAACTTTAGAGTTTGATGCCAGCAAAACGTGACAAAGAAGTTGGGAAATGTGGCAATAAATACTGATAAAGTGGAGGAATGCTCATCAAACACTTATATGGAACATGTGCAGGCTAATTGTGAACAGTTGGGTGCCATGATTGTGTGTAAAAGCAGCTTTCATGAAATCCTAAGTAATTCACAAATAAGGATGAGGTGAGGGTCACCACTGTATAAGCAATTTGTTGAACAGTTTTAGAACAATCATCAAAAAGTTCAGAGAATCTGGAGTAATCCCTGCACGTAAGCGATGATATTACGGACTTTTGGTTCCTAAGGCGGTTCTGCATCAAAAACCAACATCAGTGTGTAAAGGATATCACCACATGGGCTCAGGAACACTTCATAAAACCACTGTCAGTAACTACAGTTGGTCGCTACATCTGTAAGTGCAACTCTACTATGCAAAGCCAAACCCATTTATCAACAATATCCTGAAACGCCCCCGACTTGGCTGTGCCCGAGCTTCCCTAAGATGGACTGATGCAAAGTCGAAAGGTGTTTTGTTGTCTGATGAGTCCAAATTTCAAATTATATTTGGAAACAGAGGATGTGGTGTCCTCCAGAACAAAGAGGAAAATAACCATTCGGATTGTTATAGGCGCAAAGTTCAAAAGCCAGCATCTGTGATGTTATGGGGGTGTAATAGTGCCCAAGGCATGAGTAACTTACACATCTCTGAAGGCACCATTAATGCTGAAATGTCCGTACAAGTTTTGGAGCAACTTATGTTGTCATCCAAGCAACGTTATCATGGACGCCCCTGCTTATTTCAGCAAGACAAGTGTTACAACAGCGTGGCTCAGTAAAAAAAGAGCACGGGTACTTTCCTGGCCCACCTGCATTCCAGACCTGTCCCCCATCGAAAATGTGTGGTGCATTATGAAGCGTAAAATACAACAGCGGAGACCCTGGACTGTTGAACGACTGAAGCTCTACATAAAACAAGAATGGAAAAGAATTCCACTTTCAAAGCTTCAACAATTAGTTTCCTCAGTTCCCAAAAGTTTAGTGAGTGTTGTTAAAAGAAAAGGTGATGTAACACAGTGGTGAACATGTCCTTTACCAACCACTTTGGCACGTGTTGCAGACATGAAATTGTAAGTTAATTATTATTTGCCCAAAAAAAATAAAGTTTATGAGTTTGAACATCAAATATATTGTCTTTGTAGTGCATTCAATTGAATATGAGTTGAAAAGGATTTGCAAATCATTGTATTCCGTTTATATTTACATCTAACACAACTTCCCAACTCATATGGAAGCGGGTTTGTTGATGTGTGTGTTCAAATTAAAGGAAATAACAAGCTGTCTTATTTTAAAAGATTTGCAAGCTGGGTGACATTTGCTGTGGTCTGGAACAACAGGGCACACAAACAACTATCAGAAATGCAGTCAATATTTCATAAAATTTGTCATGAGACATGCAAATATAAATTAAATACACAGACATCATAAGTAAAGGAAATTAAAAGAGCTCAAATATACCTACAAACGAGTAATAGTGATGCAATATGTACAAACAAGTAAAGGAAATTAAAAGAGCTCAAATATACCTACAAACGAGGCATAGTGATGCATTATGTACAAACAGCTAACCTCGATAGCATGTTAGCATCGATTAGCGTTGATCAGGCAAATATGCCTGATTAACACTCCACACAAGTCAATAACATCAATAAAGCTCACCTCTGGGCATTCCGCACACAATAAAACGTTTGGTGGAAAAAATGAGACAACGAAGGAGTGACATAAAACACGTCTTTCTGTGGCAGCATCGGAGAAAGTTGTACATGTAAACGAAATAAGGTGAGTTCAAGGACTGCTGAAATTAGTAGGGCAAAACTGCGCTTGCGAAATACTCTAATCAGTGAAGCATAAACACAAACATATTAAACAGTAGACTTTCTAACAATTAGGAAGGTTTGTGCCATGTTTGTGATCCTACAGCAGGGGTCACCAACGCGGTGCCCGCGGGCACCAGGTAGCTCGTAAGGACCAGATGAGTCGCCCGCTGGCCTGTTCTAAAAATAGCTCAAATAGCAACATTTACCAGTGAGCTGGCTCTATTTTTTAAATTGTATTTATTTACTAGCAAGCTGGTTTCGCTTTGCTCGACATTTTTAATTCTAAGAGAGACAAAACTCAAATAGAATTTGATCCGCTTGAGATGGTTTCCTGTGGACGGGACTCTCGCTGCTGTCTTGGATCCGCTTGAACTGAACTCTCGCGGCTGTGTTGGAGCCACTATGGATTGAACTTTCACAGTATCATGTTAGACCCGCTCGACATCCATTGCTTTCGGTCCCCTAGAGGGGGGGGGTTGCCCACATCTGAGGTCCTCTCCAAGGTTTCTCATAGTCAGCATTGTCACTGGCGTCCCACTGGATGTGAATTCTCCCTGCCCACTGGGTGTGGGTTTTCCTTGCCCTTTTGTGGGTTCTTCCGAGGATGTTGTAGTCGTAATGATTTGTGCAGTCCTTTGAGACATTTGTGATTTGGGGCTATATAAATAAACATTGATTGATTGATTGATTGAAATTCCAAAATATTTGAAAGACTTGGTCTTCACTTGTTTAAATAAATTCATTATTTTTTTTTACTTTGCTTCTTATAATTTTCAGAAAGACAATTTTAGAGAAAAAATACAACCTTAAAAATTATTTTTGGATTTTTAAACACATATACCTTTTTACCTTTTAAATTCCTTCCTCTCCTTTCCTGACAATTTAAATCAATGTTCATGTAAATTTATTTTTTTATTGTAAAGAATAATAAATACATTTTAATTGAATTCTTCATTTTTGCTTCTGTTTTTTCAACGAAGAATATTTGTGAAATATTTCTTCAAACTTATGATTAAAATTCCAAAAAAATATTCTGGAAAATCTAGAAAATCTGTAGAATCAAATTTAAATCTTATTTCAAAGTCTTTTGAATTTCTTTTACAATTTTTGTTCAGAAAATCTAAAAGAAATAATGATTTGTCTTTGTTGGGCGGTATGGCGTAGTGGGTAGAGCGGCCGTGCCAGAAACCTGAGGGTTGCAGGTTCGCTTCCCACCTATGGACATCAAAGTCGCTGCCGTTGTGTCCTTGGGCAGGACACTTCGCCCTTTGCCCCCGGTGCCGCTCACACCGGTGAATGAATGATGAATGAATTATTGGTGGTGGTCGGAGGGGCCGTAGGCGCAAACTGGCAGCCACACTTCCGTCAGTCTACCGCAGGGCAGCTGTGGCTACTGATGTAGCTTACCACCACCAGGTGTGAATGAATGATGGGTTCCCACTTCTCTGTGAGCGCTTTGAGTATATAATAGAAAAGCGCAATATAAATCTAATCCATTATTATTATTATTATTATTATTTGTTAGAAATATAGCTTGGTCCAATTTGTTATACATTATAACAAAGTGCAGATTGGATTTTAACCCATTTAAAACATGTCATCAAAAATATATATTTATTGTGAGAAATCAATAAGATTATCAGTGTTTCCACAAAGATAAATATCATTAATTATTAATAATAACATAGAGTTAATGGTAAATTGAACAAATTGGCTTTTTCTGGCAATTTATTTGAGTGTGTATCAAACTGGTAGCCCTTCGCATTAATCAGTACCCAAGAAGTAGCTCTTGGTTTAAAAAAGGTTTGTGACCCCTGTCCTACAGAAACCATATTTAAACCAAAACTTACATTTCATCCATCGTTTCCCATTTTTATACATTTTTGAATAAGCTCCAGGGAGCCACAAGGGGGACGCTAAAGAGCCGCAGGTTGCTGACCACCGCTTTGGTTTTGTTAGGAAATGCAACATGCAAGTTTTTTTTTGAGCAATCACTGAATTGATGATTTTTATTGTGTAACTTGCAGCCATGGGAGGAAGCGTGGAAAAGAGAACAAACGGACTATGAGTGCTAAAAGAACTAAAAGGAGGTAAGACTTTTACACCATTCTTTTGGAAGCAACTTTTTAGCTCCTTCGTTAGATTGTGTTCCACTTTTTGAGAACCCCTTTAATAAACTAGAAACCAGATCCAACCAGTCTGAATATTATTTGGTTATGTGGAGTTTGCAGTTTTGGTGAACAGAGACTTTTAGTCAGAATCCCATGCACAGTTTTGTAGTTTAATATTGTTTAGAATTTTTTCCTATTCAATAAAGAATTGTCCAGAGAAAGCTAAGATATTTTTGAAGTATTTATTTGAGATACCAAGTAACATCAGATTGCAAAGGAGAAAGTTAACGCTGCTACAGAAAGAAAGAAGGAGAGGAAAAAGAAGAGAGCGAGAGAATGAGACAGGGAACTTTCAAATGTCATATTGCTTTTGGAATGAGATGAGGAGGGACAGGGTGGATTTTGTGTGAATTGATTTGTTGAAAACACAACATTAACATTTATTGTGTACCTCTCAGGAGTTCAAGGAGTGAAGATGAAGAAGGCAATGAGAGCATTAGAGTATGGTGAGACTTTCACACACTATGTTTACAGTTTGTTGGGGGTTTTATTTCCGCTATGTGCAATGCAGGGCTGATAAATGTAATCATTTGTGGTCTGCTTATGGGCCACACTTTGGACACCTCTTTAAAATGTGACTTTAGGCCAGGAGTCAGCAACCCAAAATTTTGAACGCGCCTAATTACCGTATTTTTCGGAATATAAGTGGCAGTTTTTTTCATAGTTTGGCCGGGGGTGCGACGTATACTCCGGAGCGACTTATGTGTGAAATTATTAACATATTACCGTAAAATCTCAAATATTATTTATCTCATTCACGTATGAGACTAGCCGGATGTCAGCAATCGTCACACACACACGTCAACTAATGAAAATTGGGCGGCGGCGGGTCATGGCAGAAATGCATTGTGGGAAAAGAAGATGCTACAGCAATCGTCACACACATGTCAACCAATGAAAATTCGGCGGGCGCGGGTCATGGCAGATGTGCATTGTGGGAAAGAAGACACTACCTGCTACGGTACATTGGCGGTAACTTATAAAAACAGAGGGCTGAACAAAAATGGCACTGAAAAGGAAAGCATATACTGCAGGTTACAAGCTGGAAGTAGTGAAAACGCAGCAGGAAACGGCAATCGAGCAGCAGAAAGAAAGTTTGGCGTAAACGAGAAACTTGTAAGGGACTGGCGAAAAGCGGAGACTGCTATTACTGAAATGAAAAAAACTAAAAAAGCTAATCGCGGGCAAAAAGCTAGGTGGCCACAGCTCGAGGATTCAGAAAGGCTGGAATAATTGGAACTGTACGTAAGCGACGTACCGATACAAGAGGAAACGGCGCATTGTCTTCCTTTGGAGTTGGCTGAACTGTTTAGAAGCGACACCGAAAACGAAGATATCATGGGATTTAGCGATCAGCAGTGACCGTTTGTTTGGTAAATGTATAGCATGTTCTATATGTTATAGTTATTTGCATGACTCTTACCATGATATGTTATGTTAACATATCAGGCACGTTCTCAGTTGGTTATTTATGTGTCATATAACAGCCTCTTGTTCACTATTCTTTATTCATTTTAAATTGCCTTTCAAATGTCTGTTCTTGTTGGATTTTATCTAATAAATTTCCTTCAAAAATGCGACTTATACTCCAGTGCGACGTATATATGTTTTTTTCTTTCTTTTTTATGCATTTTCGGTAGGTGCGACCTATACTCCGTTGCGACTTATACTCCAAAAAATACGGTAGGCCAACGATACAAAAAGCTAATTTGTCTGGAGCCGCAAAAATTAAAACTTTCATACTAGTGTTTTAATGAAGACAACACATGATGTAAGTGACTATATTAGCTATATTAGCCTACTATCAAAATGACTATGTGTCGCAGGCTGATGCAAATCTTCATTGACGGAAATGTTGAAATGTAAAAATGTGTAGAATAAATTTTACAACATTAGTAAAACGGGACCTTTTCAGAGGGTGAGATAACTCCTGGAAATGACTTGCTTAGAATGGCCAAAGGTATAGATGTGTGTGTTCAAGTTAAAGGAAATTACATGATGTCTTGTTTTAAAAGATTTGCAAGCTGGGTGACGTTTGCTGTGGTCTGGAACAACATGGCACACAAACAACCATCAGAAATGCAGCCAATATTTCATACAGATAATGTGTCATGAGACATGCAAATATAAATTAAATACACAGACGACATAAGTAAAGGAAACTAAAAGAACTCAAATATACCTACAAATGAGGCATAATGATTTAATATGTACAAACAGCTAGCCTCGATAGCATGTTAGCATCGATTTGCATGCAGTCATACACTGAACAAATATGCCTGATTAGCACTTTACACAAGTTAATAACATCAACAAAGCTCACCTTTGGGCATTCCGCACACAATAAAACGTTTGGTGAAAAAAATTAGACAAGGAAGGAGTGACATAAAACACGTCTTTCTGTGGCAGGATCGGAGAAAGTTGTACATGTAGACGAAATAAGGTGAGTTCAAAGACTGCTGAAATTAGTAGGGCAAAACTGTGCTTGCCAAATACTCTCATCAGTGAAGCATAAACACAAACATATTAAACAGTAGACTTTCTAACAATTAGGGAGGTTTGTGTCATGTTTGTAATCCTACAGAAACCATAATCACACAAATTTTAATTTCATCCATCTTTTCCCATTTTCATAAATTTTTGAAAAAGCTCCAGGGAGCTACTAGGGCGACGCTAAAGAGCCGCAGGTTGCCGACCACCGCTTTGGCTTGGTTAGGAAATGCCTTACTTGCCAACCCTCCCGGATTTTCCGGGAGACTCCCGAAATTCATCGCCTCTCCCGAAAACCTCCTGGGACAAATTTTCTCCCAAAAATCTCCCGAAATTCATGCGGAGCTGGAGGCCACGCCCCCTCCAGCTCCATGAGAACCTGACTCAGCAATGTTGTGACCTTCTTAAGCAGGTCAATACTGCCATCTACTGTACATAGAATAGAATAGAATGTACTTTATTGGTCCCTGGGGGATAGTCAACACCACAGTTCGCTCACAATAAACAATGATAATAATAAATAATATATATATAATATATGAATAATATAAATATATTCTACATATATTCTACATTTAAGTGCAGTCAAGGAACATATGCATTAGGGAGTCTGTTCTGAAACCCACAGTAAAGAGACGTAACTTCATCACGTAGCCTGGTTATTGACTCCGTCTCCAACCCAATATATTACACCGTCGACAAGCAAAATGAAGAAATACGCTTGCAAGTTCCAAAACGAATGGAAACAAGAATTTCAGTTTATCCAGGAGAGTTCGAAGGGGAAGAGGTATGTTGCCTGTAAATTTTGTAGAACAGACTTCTCCATTGAACACGCGGTGGCCGAACGGATATACTCAGTCATAAACGGTCAGCGAAGCACAAAGCGTCCGCAGCGCAGCATCGTTCACAACCCAGTATTATGGGCATCCTCGTAAAATGGAGACCCGATGGTGTATCTTATGCTGAGACAAAGATGGCCCCCCGGATGTAGCTGGAAGCAACATCCCGTTCTCATTTGCGGATGTCTACAACAAATCCGTAAAGGATATATTCCCGGATTCGGAGATCGCTCGCCAATACGCAAATGGCAGAACAAAGGTTACTCGAATAGTGAAAGGTAAGTGTTTTGGATTTTTTTAGTAACCAGCAAGCACAGTACAGTTAGTAGAACAACTGTGTTTTTATTATTGTGTATTTGATAGGTGCCGTTGGAAATTCAACTATTTATTTTATTTATGTATATAATAAAATAAATATATATAGCTAGAATTCACTGAAAGTCAAGTATTTCATACATATATGTATATATTTAAATATATATATATAATATGAAATATAATATATATATATATATATATATATATATATATATATATATATATATATATATATTTATATATATATATATATATATATATATATATATATATAATATGAAATATATATATGAGATACTCGAGTTGGTGAATTATACTCCTCCCCTCATAACCACACCCCCCACCTCCCAAAATCATAGGTCTCAAGGTTGGCAAGTAAGGGAAATGCAACATGCAAGTTGTTTTGGAGCAATCACTGAATTGATGATTTTTATTGTGTAACTTGCAGCCATGGGAGGAAGCGTGAAAACGAGGACAAACGGATTACGAGTGCTGATAGAACTAAAAGGAGGTAAGACTTTAAACACCATTCTTTTGAAAGTAACTTTTTAGCTCCTTCATGAGATTGTGTTCCTCTTTTTTAAGAACCACTTTAATAAACTAGAAACCAGATCCAACCATTCTGAATATCATTTGGCTATGTGGAATTTGCAGTTTTGGTGAACAGAGACTTTTAATCAGAATTCCATGCACAGTGTTATAATTAATTATTGTTTTGGAATTTTTCCTATACAATAAAGAACTGTCCAGAGAAAGCTAATATATTTTTGAAGTATTTATTTGAGATCCCAAGTAACATCAGATTGCAAAGGAGAAAGTTAACGCTGCCACAGAAAGAAAGAAGGAGAGGAAGAAGAAGAGAGAGAGAATGAGGCAGAGAACTTTCAAATGTCATATTGCTTTTGGGAATGAGATGAGGAGGGACAGGGTGGGTTTTGTGTGAATTGATATGTTGAAAACACAACATCAACATTTATTGTGTACTTGTCAGGAGTTCAAAGAGTGAAGATGAAGATGGTGATCACAGCATTAGAGCATGGTGAGACTTTCACACACTATGTTTACAGTTTGTTTGGTTGTTGTTTTTTTTTGCAATATGCCATGCAGGGCTGATAAATGTAATCATTTGTGGTCTGCTAATGGGCCACACTTTGGACACCTCTGTAAAATGTGTCTTTAGGCCAGAAGTAGGCAATCCAAAATGTTGAAAGTGCCATGTTAGGTGAAAGATACAAAAAGCTAATTTGTCTGGAGCCGCAAAATTTAAAACTTTTATATAAGTGTGATAATGACAACAACACATGATGTAAGTGACTATATTAGCCTACTATCAAAATGACTATGTGTTGCAGGCTGATGTAAATCTTCATTGACAGAAATTAAAAATTTATTGTACACAGTTTTACAGCATTAGTAAAAAGGGGCCTTTTCAGATGGAGAGGTAACTACTGGAAATGACTAGCTTAGAATGGCCAAAGGTATAGATGTGTGTGTCCATGTTAAATGAAATGGCAGGGTGTCTCCTTTTAATGGATTTATTACAATATTTGCAAGCTAGGTAATGTTTGCTGTGGTCTGGAACAACATGGCACACAAACAACTATCAGAAATGTAGCCAATATTACGCACAAATAATGTGTCATGAGACATCCATCCATCCATACATTTTCTACCGCTTGTCTCATTTAAGGTTGCAGGGGTTGCTGGAGCCTATCTCAGCTGCATTCAGGTGGAAGGCGGGGTACACCCCGGACTTGTTGCTACCTCCTGCAAATATAAATTAAATACACAGAAAACATAAGTAAAGTACGTTAAATGAGCTCAAATATACCTACAAATGAGGCATAATGATGCAATATATACAAAGAGCCAGCCTAAATAGCATGTTTTTATTGATTAGCTTGCAGTCATGCACTGAGCAAATATGCCTGATTAGCACTCCACACAAGTCAATAACATCAACAAAGGTCACCTTTGTGCACTCACGCACAGTATAAAACATTTGTTGGACAAAATGAGACAAGGAAGGAGTGACATAAAACACGTCTTTCTGTGGCAGCATCGGAGAAAGTTGTACATGTAAAAAAAACTAAGGTGGGTTCAAGGACTGCCGAAATTAGTAGGACAAAACGACGCTTGCGAAATACTCTCATGAGTGAAGCATAAAAACAAACATATTAAACAGTAGACTTTCTAACAATTAGGAAGGTTTGTGTCATGTTTGTGATCCTACAGAAACCATATTCAAACAAAACATTTTATTTCATCCATCGTTTCCTTTTTTCATACATTTTTGAATAAGCTTCAGGGATCAACTAGGGCGACGCCAAAGAGCCGCAGGTTGCCAAACACAGCTTTGGTTTTGTTAGGAAATGCAACATGCAAGTTGTTTTGGAGCAATCACTGAATTGATTATTTTAATTGTGTAACTTGCAGCCATGGGAAGAAGCGTGGAAAAGAGGACAAACGGACTATGAGTGCTGAGAGAACTAAAAGAAGGTAAGACTTTTACACCATTCTTTTGGAAGCAACTTTTTAGCTCCTTCGTGAGATTGTGTTCCACTTTTAAAGAACCACTTTAATAAACTAGAAACCAGATCCAACCAGTCTGAATATCATTTGGTTATGTGAAGTTTGCAGTTTTGGTGAACAGAGACTTTTAGTCAGAATTCCATGCACAGTTTTATAGTTTAATATTGTTTCGGATTTTTTCCTATTCAATAAAGAATTGTCCAGAGAAAGCTAAGATATTTTTGAAGTAATCATTTGAGATACCAAGTAACATCAGATTGCAGAGAGGAAAGTTAACACTGCCACAGAAAGAAAGAAGGAGCGGAAAAATGAGAGAGAGAGAGAATGAGACAGAGAACTTTCAAATGTGATATTGCTTTTGGGAATGAGAGGAGGAGGGACAGGGTGGGTTTTGGGTGAATTGATTTGTTGAAAACACAACATTAACATTTATTGTGTACCTCTCAGGAGTTCAAAGAGTGAAAATGAAGAAGGCGATGAGAGTATTAGAGCATGGTGAGACTTTCCCACACTATGTTTACAGTTTGTTGGGGGTTTTATTTCCACAATATGTCATGCAGGGCTGATGAATGTAATCATTTGTGATCTAATTATGGGCCACACTTTGGACACCTCCTCTAAAATGTGTCTTTAGGCCATGAGTCGGAAATCCAAAATGTTGAAAGTGCCATATTGGGCCAAAGATACAAAAAGCAATTTGTCTGGAGCCGCAAAAATTAAAACTTTCATACAAGTGTTTTAATGTGGACAACACATGATGTAAGTGACTATATTAGCTGTATTAGTCTACTATCAAAATGACTATGTGTTGCAGGCTGATTCAAATTTTCATTGACAGAAATGTTGAAATGTAAAAATGTGTAGAATACATTTTACAACATTAGTAAAACGGGGCCTTTTCAGAGGGTGAGATAACTCCTGGAAATGACTAGTTTAGAATGGCCAAATGTATAGAGATGTGTGATCAAGTTAAAGGAAATGGCATGCTGTCTTCTTTTAATGGATTTATTACAATCTTTGCAAGCTGAGTGACGTTTGCAGTGGTCTGGAACAACATGGCACACAAACAACTATCAGAAATGCAGCCAATATTTCATACAGATAGTGTCATGAGACATGCAAATATAAATTAAATACACAGACGACATAAGTAAAGGAAATTAAAAGAGCTCAAATATACCTACAAACGAGGCATAGTGATGCAATATGTACAAACAGCTAGCCTCGATAGCATGTTAGCATCGATTAGCATGCCGTCATACACTGAGCAAATACATCAACAAAGCTCACCTTTGGGCATTCCGCACACAATAAAACGTTTGGTGGACAAAATGAGACATAAAAGGAGTGACATAAAACACGTCTTTCTGTGGCAGCATCGGAGAAAGTTGTACATGTAAACGAAATAAGGTGAGTTCAAGGACTGCTGAAATTAGTAGGGCAAAACTGCGCTTGTGAAATCAGTGAAGCATAAACACAAACATATTAAACAGTAGACCATCTAACAATTAGGAAGGTTTGTGTCATGTTTGTGATCCTACAGAAACCATTATAACACAAAATGTAATTTTAATCTATCGTTTCCCATTTTCATACATTTTTGAAAAAGCTCCAGGGAGCCACTAGGGCGACGCTAAAGAGCCGCAGGTTGCCGACCACCGCTGTGGTTTTGTTAGGAAATGCAACATGCAAGTTGTTTTGGAGCAATCACTGAATTGATGATTTTTATTGTGTAACTTGCAGCCATGGGAGGAAGCGTGAAAAAGAGGACAAACGGACTCTGAGTCCTAATAGAACTAAAAGGAGGTATGACTTTTACACCATTCTTTTGGAAGCAACTTTTTAGGTCCTTCGTTAGATTGTGTTCCACATTTTAAGAACCACTTTAATAAACTAGAAACCAGATCCAATAAGTCTGAATATCATTTGGTTATGTGGAGTTTCCTGTTTTGGTGAACAGAGACTTTTAGTCTGAATTCCATGCACAGTTTTATAGTTTTATATCGTTTCGTATTTTTTCCTATTCAATAAATAATTGTCGAGAGAAAGCTAAGATAGTTTTGAAGTATTTATTTGAGATCCCAAGTAACATCAGATTGCAAAAAAGAAAGTTAGCACTGCTATAGAAAGAAAGGAGAGGATAAAGAAGAGAGAGAGAATGAGACAGAGAACTTTCAAATGTCATATTGCTTTTGGGAATGAGAGGAGGAGGGATAGGGTGGGTTTTGGGTGAATTGATTTGTTGAAAACACAACATTAACATTTATTGTGTACCTCAAAGGAGTTCAAAGAGTGAAGATGAAGAAGACGATGAGAGCATTAGAGCATGGTGAGACTTTCCCACACTATCTTTACAGTTCTTTGGGGGTTTTATTTGCGCAATATGCCATGCAGGGCTGATGAATATACTTATTTGTGGTCTGCTTACGGGCCACACTTTGGACACCTCTGTAAAATGTGTCTTTAGGTCAGGAGTCAGCAACCCAAAATGTTTAAAGCGCCATATTAGGCCTAAGATACAAAATGCTAATCCGTCTAGAGCCGCAAAATTTAAAACTTTTATGTACCGGTAAGTGTGATAATGACAACAACACATGATATAAGTGTCTATATTAGCTATATTAGCCTACTATCAAAATGACTATGTGTCGCAGGCTGACGCAAATCTTCATAGACAGAAATTTGAAATGTAAAATTTATTGTACACATTTTTACTACATTAGTAGAACAGGGCCTTTTCAGAGGTTGAGATAACTCCTGGAAATGACCAGCTTAGAATGGCCGAAGGTATAGATGTGTGTGTCCAAGTTAAAGGAAATGGCATGCTGTCTTCTTTTAATGGATTTATTACAATCTTTGCAAACTGGGTAATTTTTTGCTGTGGTCTGGAACAACATGGCACACAAACAACTATCAGAAATGCAGCCATTATTAAGCACACACAATGTGTCATGAGGCATCCATCCATACATTTTCTACCACTTGTCCCGTTTGGGGTCGCGGTGGTTGCTGATTCTATCTCAGCTGCATTCAGGTGGAAGGCGGCGTACACTCTGGACAAGTCGCCACGTCGTGCAAATATAAATTAAATACACAGACGACATAAGTAACGGAAATTAAATGAGCTCAAATATACCGACAAACAGGCATAATGATGCAATATGTACAAACAGTTAGCCTAAATGGCATGTTAGCGTTGATTAGCTTGCAGTCAAGCACTGAGCAAATATGCCTGATTAGTCCTCTACACAGGTCAATAACATCAACAAAGCTCACCTTTGTGCCCTCACGCACAGCATAAAACATTTGGTGGGCATATTGAGACAAAGAAGGAGTAACATAAAATACGTCTCTCTGTGGCAGCATCGGAGAGAGTTGTACATGTAAACAAACTGTGGCGTCACAGTCCACACAACTACTGTGGGTTCAAGGATTGCCGAAATTAGTAGGACAAAACGGCACTTGCCAAATACTCTCATCAGTGAAGCATAAACACAAACATATTAAACAGTAGACTTTTTAACAATTAGGAAGGTTTGTGTCATGTTTGTAATCCTACAGAAACCATATTCAAACAAAAAATGTAATTTCATCCATCTTTTCCCATTTCCATACATTTTTGAAAAAGCTCCAGGGAGCCACTAGGGCGACGCTAAAGAGCCGCAGGTTGCTGACCACCACTTTGGTTTTGTTAGGAAATGCAACATGCAAGTTGTTTTGGAGCAATCACTGAATTGATGATTTTTATTGTGTAACTGCAGCCATGGGAGGAAGCGTGAAAAAGAGGACAAACGGACTATGAGTGCTGAGAGAACTAAAAGAAGGTAAGACTTTTACACCATTCTTTTGGAAGCAACTTTTTAGCTCCTTCAAGAGATTCTATTCCACTTTTTAAGAACCACTTTAATAAACTAGAAACCAGATCCAACCAGTCTGAATATCATTTGGTTATGTGGAGTTTGCAGTTTTGGTGAACAGAGACTTTTAGTCCGATTTCCATGCACAGTTTTGTAGTTTAGTGTATAGAAAAATCTCCAAAACAATATTAAAGAATTGTCCAAAGAAAGCTAAGATCTTTTTAAAGGTTTATTTTGAGATCCCAAGTAACATCAGATTGCAAAGGAGAAAGTTAACGCTGCTACAGAAAGAAAGGAGAAGAGGAAAAAGAAGAGAGAGAGAGAATGAGACGGAGAACTTTCAAATGTCATATTGCTTTTATGAATGAGAGGAGGAGGGACAGGGTGGGTTTTGGGTGAATTGATTTGTTGAAAACGCAACATTAACATTTATTGTGTACCTCTCAGGAGTTCAAAGAGTGAAGCAGAAGAAGACGATGAGAGCATTAGAGCATGGTGAGACTTTCACACACTATATTTACAGTTTGTTGGGGGTTTTACTTTGGCAATGTGCCATGCAGGGCTGATGAATGTAATCATTTGTGGTCTGCTTACGGGCCACTCTTATGGACACCTCTGTAAAACGTGTCTTTAGGCCAGGAGTCGGCACCCCAAAATGTTGAAAGCGCCATATTAGGCCTAAGATACAAAAAGCTAGTTTGTCTGGAGCCACAAAAGTAAAAACGTTCATACAAGTGTTATAATGAAGACAACACATGATGTAAGTGACTATGTTAGCTATATTAGCCACTATCAAAATGAGTATGTGTTGCAGGCTGATGCAAATCTTCATTGACAGAAATTTGAATTGTAAAATTTATTCTACACATTTTTACAACATTAGTAAAACGGGGCCTTTTCAGAGGGTGAGATAACTCCTGGAAATGACTAGCTGAGAATGGTCAAATGTATAGATGTGTGTGTCCAAGTTAAAGAAAATGACATCCATCCATCCATCCATCCATCCATCCATCTTCTTCCACGTACACGAGGTCGGGTCACGGGGGCAGCAGCCTAAGCAGGGAAGCCCAGACTTCCCTCTCCCCAGCTACTTCGTCTAGCTCTTCCCGGGGGATCCCGAGGCGTTCCCAGGCCAGCCGGGAGACATAGTCTTTCCAACGTGTCCTGGGTCTTCCCCGTGGCCTCCTACCGGTTGGACGTGCCCTAAACACATCCCTAGGGAGGCGTTTGGGTGGCATCCTGACCAGATGCCCGAACCACCTCATCTGGCTCCTCTCGATGTGGAGGAGCAGCGGCTTTACTTTGAGCTCCTCCCGGATGACAGAGCTTCTCACCCTATCTCTAAGGGAGAGCCCCGCCACCCGGCGGAGGAAACTCATTTCGGCCGCTTGCACCCGTGATCTTGTCCTTTCGGTCATGACCCAAAGCTCATGACCATAGGTGAGGATGGGAACGTAGATCGACCGGTAAATTGAGAGCTTTGCCTTCCGGCTCAGCTCCTTCTTCACCCCAACTGATCCGTACAACGTCCGCATTACTGAAGACGCCGCTCCGATCCGCCTGTCAATCTCACGATCCACTCTTCCCCCACTCGTGAACAAGACTCCTAGATACTTGAACTCCTGCACTTGGGGCAGGGTCTCCTCCCCAACCCGGAGACGGCATTCCACCCTTTTCCGGGCGAAAACCATGGACTCGGACTTGGAGGTACTGATTCTCTTTCCGGTCGTTTCACACTCGGCTGCGAACTGATCCAGTGAGAGTTGAAGATCCCGGCCAGATGAAGCCATCAGGACCACATCATCTGCAAAAAGCAGAGACCTTATTCCGCGGCTACCACCCCAGAACCCCTCAACGCCTTGACTGCGCCTAGAAATTCTGTTCATAAAAGTTATGAACAGAATCGGCGACAAAGGACAGCCTTGGCGGAGTCCAACCCCTACTGGAAACGTGTCCGACTTACTGCCGGCAATGCGGACCAAGCTCTGACACTGATCGTACAGGGATCGGACTGCCACAATAAGACAGTCCGGTACCCCATACACTCTGAGCACTCCCCACAGGACTTCCCGAGGGACACGATCGAATGCCTTCTCCAAGTCGACAAAGCACATGTAGACTGGTTGGGCAAACTCCCATGCACCCTCAAGAACCCTTTCAAGAGTATAGAGCTGGTCCACAGTTCCACGACCAGGACGAAAACCACACTGTTCTTACTGATCCCGAGGTTCGACTATCCGGCGTAGCCTCCTCTCCAGTACACCTGAATAAACCTTACCGGGAAGGCTGAGGAGTGTGATCCCACGATAGTTGGAACACACCCTCCGGTCCCCTTTCTTAAAGGGAGGAGCCACCACCCCGGTTTGCCAATCCAGAGGTACCGCCCCCGATGTCCATGCGATGCTGCAGAGTCTTGTCAACCAAGACAGCCCCACAGCATCCAGAGCCTTAAGGATCTCCGCGCGGATCTCATCCACCCCTGGGTCCTTGCCACCGATGAGCTTTTTAACTACCTCAGCGACCTCAGCCCCAGAAAAAGGAGAGCACACCACAGATTTCCCAGGCACTGCTTCCTCATAGGAAGACGTGTTGGTGGGATTGAGGTCTTTGAAGTATTCTTTCCATCTATCCACACCAACCGCAGTTGAGGTCAGCAGAACACCATCCACACCATACACGGTGTTGATAGTGCACTGCTTCCCTTTCCTGAGGCGGTGGATGGTGGTCCAGAATCGCTTCGAAGCAGTCCGGAAGTCGTTTTCCATGGTTTCCCCGAACTCCTCCCATGACATGATGTCTTGTTTTAAAAGATTTGCAAGCTGGGTGACGTTTGCTGTGGTCTGGAACAACATGGCACACAAACAACTATCATAAATGCAGCCAATATTTCATACATATAATGTGTCATGAGACATGCAAATATAAATTAAATACACAGACAACATAAGTAAAGGAAATTAAAAGAGCTCAAATATACCTACAAACGAGGCATAGTGATGCAATATGTACAAACAGCTAGCCTCGATAGCATGTTAGCATCGATTAGTGTGCAGTCATACACTGAACAAATAGTCCTGATTTGCACCCTACACAAGTTAATAACATCAACAAAACTCACGTTTGGGCATTCACACACACAAGAAAAAGTTTGGTGGTCAAAATGAGACAACGAAGAAGTGACATAAAACACGTCTTTCTGTGGCAGCATTGGAGAAAGTTGTACATGTAAACGAACTAAGGTGAGTTCAAGGACTGCTGAAATTAGTAGGGCAAAGCTGCGCTTGCCAAATACTCTCATCAGTGAAGCATAAACACAAACATATTTTACAGTAAACTTTCCAATTATTAGGAAGGTTTGTGTCATGTTTGTGATCCTACAGAACCCATAATAACACAAAATGTGATTTCATCCATCGTTTCCCATTTTTATACATTTTTGAAAAAGCTCCAGGGAGCCACTAGGGCGACGCTAAAGAGCAGCAGGTTGTCGACCACCACTGTGGTTTTGTTAAGAAATGCAACATGCAAGTTGTTTTGGAGCAATCACTGAATTGATGATTTTTATTGTGTAACTTGCAGCCATGGGAGGAAGCGTGAAAAAGAGGACAAACGGACTATGAGTGCGGAGAGAACTAAAAGGAAGTAAGACTTTTACACCATTCTTTTGGAAGCAACATTTTTGCTCCTTCATGAGATTGTGTTCCACTTTTTAAGAACCACTTTAATAAACTAGTAACCAGATCCAACCAGTCTGAATATCATTTGGTTATGTGGAGTTTGCAGTTTTGCTGAACAGAGACTTTTAGTCAGATTTCCATGCACAGTTTTATATTGTTTTGGAATTTTTCCTATACAATAAAGAGTTGTCCAGAGAAAGCTAAGCTCTTTTCGAAGTATTTATTTGAGATCCCAAGTAACATCAGATTGCAAAGGAGAAAGTTAACGCTACCACAGAAAGAAAGAAGGAGAGGAAAAAGAAGGGAGAGAGAATGAGACAGAGAACATTCAAATGTCATATTGCTTATGGGAATGAGAGGAGAAGGGAGAGGGTGGGTTTTGTGTGAGTTGATTTGTTGAAAACACATTAACATTTATTGTGTACCTCTCAGGAGTTCAAAGAGTGAAAATGAAGAAGGCGATGAGAGTATTAGAGCATGGTGAGACTTTCACACACTATGTTTACAGTTTGTTGGGGGTTTTATTTCCGCAATGTGCCATGCAGGGCTGATGAATGTATTCATTTGTGGTCTGCTTATGGGCCACACTTTGGACACCACTGCAAAATGTGACTTTGGGCCAGGAGTCGGCAACCCAAAATGTTGAAAGCGCCATATTAGGCCAAAGATACAAAAAGATAATTTGTCTGGAGCCGCAAAAATTTAAAAAGTTTTACATAAGTGTTACAATGACGACAACACATGATGTAAGTGTCTATGTTAGCTATATTAGCCTACTATCAAAATGACTTTAAAAGTCTTATACAAGTGTTATAATGAAGACAACACATAATGTAAGTGACTATATTAGCCTACTATCAAAATTACTATGTGTTGCAGGCTGATGCAAATCTCCATTGACAGAAATGTAAAATTTATTGTACACATTTTTACAACATTAGTAAAACGGGGGCCTTTTCAGACGGTGAGGTAATTCCTGGAAATGACTAGCTTAGAATGGACAAAGATAGATAGATAGATAGATAGATAGATAGATAGACGGATAGATAGATAGTACTTTATTGATTCCTTCAGGAAAATTAAAATTTCAGCAGCAGTGTACAGAGTTGAGATCACTTTAAAAAGTAAATAATGGGGGTTTAAATGGAAACAAAATAGAAAAATATTACAATAAGAATTAAAATAACAAACAACAATGGGAAAAAATATATAACAGTAAAAAAAGAATATAACAAGACAAAGTAGACAGTAGAGACCATGTTATGAAAAAGTATTGCACTGTTATTGTTTTGCATTCCCCGTCATCCTAGTACCCCCCACCCCCCTCCCCAGAGAGGAGTTGTACAGTCTAATGGCGTGTGGGACGAAGGAGTTTTTGAGTTTTTTGTTCCTGCACTTGGGATGAAGCAGTCTAGCACTGAACAGGCTCCTCTGACTACTGATAACACTATGCAGAGGGTGGCTGGCATCATCCAGGATTTTCACTAGTTTTTCCACAGTCCTCTTCTCTGCCACCACCACCAGTGAGTCCAGTTTCATTCCGATTGTAGAACCGGCCCGCCTGATCAGTTTCTCCATTCTGGAGCTGTCCTTCTTAGATGTACTGCCCCTTCAGCACACTACCATGTAGAACAGAACACTGGCAACCACAGACTGGTAGTACATCCACAGGAGTTTTCTACAAATGCTGAAGGAGCGCAGCCTCCTGAGGAAGTACAGCCTGCTCTGTCCTTTCTTGTACAGGTGGTCCATGTTAACAGTCCAGTCCAGCTTATTGTCCACCCAAACCCCGAGGTACTTGAATGAGTCCACGGCCTGTACCTCGACTCCCTCGATCACAAAAGGTTGTGACCATGGACTCGACCTCCCAAAGTCAATGACCAGCTTCTTGGTCTTTGACGGGTTGAGTTGCAAATGGTTCGTGTGGTACCAGACAGCAAAGTCATTCAACAGGCTCCGAAACTCCTCCTCGCTGCCGTCCCTAATGTACCCGACGATAGCTGTGGTATAGATGTGTGTGTCCAAGTTAAAGGAAATGGCATGCTGTCTTCTTTTAATGGATTTATTACAATCTTTGCAATCTGGGTAATGTTTGCTGTGGTCTGGAACAACACGGCACACAAACAACTATCAGAAATGCAGCCAATATTACGCACAGATAATGTGTCATGAGACATCCTTCAATACATTTTCTACCGCTTGTCCTGTTTAAGGTCGCCAGGGCTGCTGGAGCCTATTTCAGCTGCATTCGGGTGGAAGGCGGCGTACACGCTGGACATGTTGCCACCTCGTGCAAATATAAATTAAATACACAGACAACATAAATAAAGGAAGTTAAATGAGCTCAAATATACCTACAAACGAGGCATGGTGATGCAATATGTACAAACAGCTAGCCTAAATAGCATATTTGCATTCATTAGCTTGCAGTCATGCACTGAGCAAATATGCCTGATTAGCACTCCACACAAGTCAATAACATCAACAAAGGTCAGCTTTGTGCACTCACGCACAGTATAAAACATTTGGTGGACAAAATGAGACAAAGAAGGAGAGACATAAAACACGTCTTTCTATGGCAGCATTGGAGAAAGTTGTACATGTAAACAAACTGTGGCATCACAGTGCACACAACTACCGTGGGTTCAAGGACTGCTGAAATTAGTTGGATAAAACGGCGCTTGCCAAATACTCTCATCAGTGAAGCATGTACGCAAACATATTAAACAGTAGACTTTCTAACAATTAGGAAGTTTTGTGTTATGTTTGTGATCCTACAGAAACCGTATTCAAACACAAAATTTAATTTCATCCATCATTTGGATGGGGCGGCATGGCGTAGTGGGTAGGGCGGCCGGCCAGAAACCTGAGGGTTGCAGGTTCGATTCCCACCCATTGACATCCAAAAATCGCTGCCGTTGTGTCCTTGGGCAGTACACTTCACCCTTTTCCTCCGGTACAGCTCACACTGGTGAATGAATGATGAATGAATGACAGGTGGTAGTCGGAGGGGCCGTAGGCGCAAACTGGCAGCCACACTTCCGTCAGTCTACCCCAGGGCAGCTGTGGCTACTGATGTAGCTTACCACCACCAGGTGTGAATGAATGATGAGTCCCACGTCTTTGTGAGCCCTTTGAGTTTTTAGAAAAGCGCAATATAAATCTAATTTATTATTATTATTATCATTTCCCATTTTCATATATTTTTGAAAAAGCTCCAGGGAGCCACTAGGGCGACACTAAAGAGCTGCAGGTTGCCGACCACCGCTTTGGTTTTGTTAAGAAATGCAACATGCAAGTTGTTTTGGAGCAATCACTGAATTGATGATTTTTATTGTGTAACTGCAGCCATGGGAGGAAGCGTGAAAAAGAGGACAAACGGACTATGAGTGCTGAGAGAACTAAAAGGAGGTAAGACTTTTACACCATTCTTTTGGAAGCAACTTTTTAGCTCCTTTGTGAGATTCTGTTCCACTTTTTTAAGAACCCCTTTAATAAACTTGAAACCAGATCCAACCAGTCTGAATATCATTTGGTTATGTGGAGTTTGCACTTTTGGTGAATAGAGATATCTAGTCAGAATTGTAGTTTTATATTGTTTTGGAATTTTTCCTATACAATAAAGAATTGTCCAGAGAAAGCTACCACAGCTTTTGAAGTATTTATTTGAGAACCCAAGTAACATCAGATTGCAAAGGAGAAAGTTAACGTTGCTACAGAAAGAAAGAAGGAGAGGAAGAAGAAGAGAGAGAATGAGACAGAGAACTTTCAAATATCATTCTGCTTTTGGGAATTACATGAGGAGAGACAGGGTGGGTTTTGTGTGAATTGATTTGTTGAAAACACAACATTAACATTTATTGTGTACCTCTCAGGAGTTCAAAGAGTGAAAATGAAGAAGGCAATGAGAGCGTTAGAGTATGGTGAGACTTTTACACACTATGCTTACAGTTTGTTGGGTTTTGGTTTTTTTTCGCAATAAGCCATGCAGGGCTGATGAATGTAATAATTTGTGGTCTGCTTATGGGCCACACTTTGGACACCTCTGTAAAATGTGACTTTAGGCCAGGAGTTGGCAACCCAAAATGCTGAAAGTGCCATATTAGGCCAAAGATACAAAATTGCAAATTTTTCTGGAGCCTCAAAAATTATAAGTTTTATATAAGTGTGATAATGACAACAACACATGATGTAAGTGACTATATCAGCTATATTAGCCTACTATCAAAATGACTTTAAAAGTCTTATACAAGAGTTATAATGAAGACAACACATGATGTAAGTGAATATGTTAGCCTGCTATTAAAATGACTATGTGTCGCAGGCTGATGTAAATCTTCAAAGACAGAAATTTGAAATGTAAAATTTATTCTACACATTTTTACAACATTAGTAAATTGGGGCCTTTTCAGAGGGTGAGATAACTCCTGGAAATGACCAGCTTAGAATGGCCGAAGGTATAGATGTGTGTGTCCAAGTTAAAGGAAATGGCATGCTGTCTTCTTTTAATGGATTTGTTACAATCTTTGCAAGCTGGGTAATGTTTGCTGTGGTCTGGAACAACAGGGCACACAAACAACTATCAGAAATGCAGCCAATATAACGCACAGATAATGTGTCATGAGACATCCATCCATAAATTTTTTACCGCTTGTTAGAGATGCGCGGTTTGCGGTCTCATCCACGGAGTCCGTGGATAAACCGCGGGTCGGGCGGTTGACATGATGAAAAAATAGATTTTAATTAGATTCGGGCGGGTGGCGTTTGAACCAATCGGAAATATTTGATATACATGGTTCTGGGATCGGTAACCTTTGCCATTCAAAGAGCCATTTTTGACCCGTGTCATAAAGCGAAGAAGATAATCGTAGACGCTATTATTCTCTTGAATGACTGCCGGCAGTCACCCAGATAATAAGTATTAGGGCGTGCTATGAGGCCATTGACTCTGTCGCCTTCTTCAACTTGTATGATCTGCTTGTCAGTCCAGCAACATGTTTTGTGTGGCTCCCGCAGCAACACGCACACGACTGTAAGGCATACTGGGTGACACAGAGCACACTAATGGTTGTGATATAAACAGTTTTAACACTCTTAGTAATATGCGCCACTCTGTGAAGCCACACTGATTAAGAACGACAAACACATTTCGGGAGAACATCTTCACAGTAACACAACATAAACGCAACACAACAAATACCTAGAATCCTTTGTATTCATGAAACTTCCTTTTTTATACACCCCGCTAGCAGTAAACCCCGCCACCCCCGTGCGTCGGTAAGGTGAGCAGGGTTGGGGGACGGGGGTGTAAAATATATTCAGTTGTGTCAGGGATACAAAGGATTGTGGGTATTTGTTGTGTTGCGTTTATGTTGTGTTACTGTGAGGATGTTCTCCCGAAATTTGTTTGTCAATCTTGTATTGTGTGGCTTCACAGCGTGGCGCCTATTAGTAAGTGTTAAAGTTGTTTATATCACAACCATCAGTGTACTCTGTATCACCCAGTATGCCTTTCAATCTTGTACGTGTAATTGCAGAAGCTGCACACAACATGTTGCCGGACCGACAATCGGTTCGTACAAGTTGTTGAAGGTGTCTAAAGCAATGGTTTCACAGCACAGCACGCCCACATTCATGTCATCAGGATGAACGCTATTGGATAGTCGCGAGAACGTTAGCGGCTCCAATTGACTTCATTACTCTGTAAAGCAAGTTTAAATAGCTCTGTGAGTGGTAAAGGCGGCCAACCTCTGATTTGTTTCAGCGGGCGGTTGGCGGGCTGGTACGATCCTGATAAAATGTTGGTTCGGGGAACAGCGGGTGGATGACGACTTTGGTGATGCGGTTTGCGGATGATATACTTGCCTATCCGCGCATCTCTACCACTTGTCCCGTTTGGGGTCGCGAGGGTTGCTGGAGCCTATCTCAGCTGCATCCAGGTGGAAGGCGGCGTACACCCTGGACAAGTCGCCAAATCATGCAAATATAAATTAAATACACAGACGACATATGTAACGGAAATTAAATGAGCTCAAATATACCTACAAACGAGGCATAATGATGCAATATGTACAAACAGCTAGCCCAAATAGCATGTTAGCATCGATTACCGGTAGCTTGCAGTCATGCACTGAGCAAATATGTCTGATTAGCACACCACACAAGTCAATAACATCAACAAAGCTCACCTTTGTTCCCTCACGCACAGCGTAAAACATTTGGTGGACAAAATGAGACAGAAGGAGTGACATACGATACGTCTTTCTGTTGCAGCATCGGAGATAGTTGTACATGTAAACAAACTGTGGCGTCACAGTCCACACAACTACCGTGGGTTCAAGGATTGCCGAAATTAGTAGGACGAAACGGCGATCGCCAAATACTCTCATCAGTGAAGCATGTACGCAAATATATTAAACAGTAGACTTTCCAACAATTAGGAAGGTTTGTGTCATGTTTGTGATCCTACAGAAACCATATTCAAACAAAAAATGTAATTTCATCCGTTTCCCATTTTCCTACATTTTTGAAAAAGCTCCAGGGAGCCACTAGGGCAACACTAAAGAGCCGCAGGTTGCCGACCACCGCTTTGGTTTTGTTAAGAAATGCAACATGCAAGTTCTTTTGGAGCAATGACTGAATTGACTATTTTTATTGTGTAACTTGCAGCCATGGGAGGAAGCGTGAAAAAGAGGACAAACGGACTATGAGTGCTGAGAGAACTAAAAGAAGGTAAGACTTTTACACCATTCTGTTGGAAGCAACTTTTTAGCTCCTTCGTTAGATTGTGTTCCACTTTTTGAGAACCACTTTAATAAACTAGAAACTAGATCCAACCAGTCTGAATATCATTTGGTTATGTGGAGTTTGCAGTTTTGGTGAACAGAGACTTTTAGTCAGAATTCCATGCACAGTTTTATAGTTTTTTTATTGTTTTGAAATGTTTTCTATTCAATAAAGAATTTTCTAGAGAGACCTAAGATTTTTTTGAAGTATTTATTTGAGATCCCAAGTAACATCAGATTGCAAAGGAACTAGTTAACGCTGCCAAAGAAATGATAAATTAAATGATAAATGGGTTGAGAGAGAGAATGAGACAAAGAACTTACAAATTTCATATTATTTTTAGGAATGAGAGGAGGAGGCACAGAGTGGGTTTTGGGTGAATTGATCTGTTGAAAACACAACATTAACATTTATTGTGTACCTCTCAGGAGTTCAAAGAAGAGTGAAGACGAAGAAGGCGATGAGAACTTTGGAGTAAGGTGAGACTTTCACACACTAATTACACACACAGCAGTGCTGATTGCTCTAAAGTCTGGTGTATACTCTCGCCTTGCGTAGCTTGTGTAGGCGACGCCGTCGTCCCCCCTGTGCCTGCGTAGCTTCACGCATAGCCTGTGCGTAATAATTTAGTCTAAAAAAATTCAGTGCAGAAAACTTCACCTGCAAACTTGACATCTTATTGGCTGGTTCTGAGACAAGATGGATTGCTTCAGTCTTAAATCACCAGAAATGGGTCTTATGTTTTGAAGCAAGAATTATTTTTACACTGAATATTTGTACACTGAGCGCAGTTTGGGGCATCCAAGGAACAGATGGCTGTCGAAGTCCTGGTCACTATATGTTGGGCAGTTAGATAATTGGGGACTGTCAACCTGCTAGGTGGAGGCTATGTAGTGGTACTTGGGGGAGCGTATTCAGCGTATTCCCCTCTACTTCTTTGTTGCCAGCATGCCTCACCATTCCCTCCGCAGCCACTTCATCCAGCTCCTCCAGGGGTATCCCGAGGCGTGCCCAAGCCAGCCCGGAGACATAGTCTTCCCAAGGCGTCCTGGGTCTTCGGCGTGGCCTCTTACCGGTCGGACGTGCCCTAAACATCTCCCTAGGGAGGCGTTCGGGTGGCATCCTTACCAGATGCCCAAACCACCTCATTTGGCTCCTCTCAATGTGGAGGAGCAGCGACTCTGAGTTCCTCCCGGATGATAGAGCTTCTCACCCTATCTCTAAGGGAGACCCCTGCCACTCAGCGGAGGAAACTCATTTCGGCCGCTTGTACCCGTGATCTTGTACTTTCGGTCATTACCCTTCCGGCTCAGCTCCTTCTTCCCGACAACGGAGCGTTCGGATTACTGAAGACCCCGCACCAATCTGCTTGTCGATCTCACGATCCACTCCTACCTCACTCGTGAATAAGATTCCGAGGTACTTGAACTCCTCCACCAAAGAGCCGCAGTTTGCCGACCACCGCTTTGGCTTAGTTAAGAAATGCAACATGCAAATTGTTCTGGAGGAATCACTGAATTGATGATTTTTATTGTGTAACTTGCAGCCATGGGAGGAAGCGTGAAAAAGAGGACAAACGGACTATGAGTGCTGATAGAACTAAAAGGAGGTAAGACATTTACACGATTCTTTTGAAAGCAACTTTTTATCTCCTTTGTGAGATTGTGTTCTACTTTTTAACAACCAAATTAAAAAACTAGAAACCAGATGCAACCATTCTGAATATCATTTGGTTATGTGGAGTTTGCAGTTTTGGTGAACAGAGACTTTTAGTCAGAATTCCATGCACATTTTTAAGTTTTATTTTGTTTTGGAATTTTTCAGATTCAATTAAGAACTGCCCAGAGAAATTTAAGATTTTTTTGAAGTATTTATTTTTGATCCCAAGTAACTTCAGATTGCATAAGAGTAAGTTAACGCTGCTACAGAAAGAAAGAAGGAGAGGATATATAAGAGAGAGAGAGAAAATTAGAGAGAACTTTCAATTGTCATATTGCTTTTGGGAATGAGAGGAGGAGGGACAAGGGTGGGTTTTGGGTGAATTGATTTGTTGAAAACACAACATTAACATTTATTGTGTATTTCTTAGGAGTTCAAAGAGTGAAGATGAAGAAGGCTATGAATGCTTTGGAGTATGGTGAGACTTTCACACACTAACTACTTGCACAACAGCACTGATTGCTCTAAAGTCTGGTGTATACTATCGCCTCGCTTAACTTGTGTAGGCGACGCCGTTGTCCCCCCTACCCCTGCGTAGCTTCACGCGTAGCCTGTGTGTAATAATATTAGTCTAAAAAAAATCAGTGCAGAAAACTTCACCTGCACACTTGTCACCTTATTGGCTGGTTCTGAGACAGGATGGATTGCTTCAGTCTTAAATCACCAGAAGTGGGTCTTTGGTTTTGAAGCAAGACATATTTCTACACCAAATATTTTTGCACTGCGCGCAGCTGGGGGCACCCATGGAACAGGTGGCTGTTGAAGTCCTGGTCACCGAGCGAGGAAACAGTTGGGTCCTGGTCGCAATGGATTACTTCAACAACAAGTGGCCTCAAGCCGACACCATACTTGACCAGAGTGCCGATCAATGAGATGTTGTGCCAGTTCGCCACACCAGAGAAGCTCCACGGCTTTGAGCGTTTGGAGATAGAAAAGAACATGCCAACACCTTTGCATCCCCAGACTGATGGCCCAGTAGAACGCTTTGACCGCACCGTGGCCAGTCAGCTTGTCGATTCTACCACCCACTAACAGAAGGACTGGGACCTGCGCCTGCTGCTGGTCTTGTGAGCGTATTGGACAGCAGTCCATTAGTCATTGTAGTGCACCCCGTCAGCCCTAATGTTAGGATGAGAACTTTGCACATCTGTCGACTTGGTGTTTGGGCCTCCTTAAGTGCTGGATCGCAAACCTGACCTAGACTCCTACAGCAGACTGCGAAAAGTGCAAAATTTGGCCCGACAGACCGTTGATGAGACGCCTAAAGAGAGCCTACAACACCCGCTGAAGAGTTGGGGACAAAGGTGTGGGTAGACTGCCTGGAGAGGAAGAAGGGACTGTCCTGAAATCTATTGAGACACTAGGTGGGACCATGTACTGATATAGCATCTCTAACTCTTACCAGGAGGGCATTCCAGAGTACTGGAGCCCGAATACAAAACGTTCTATTGCCCACAGACTTTTTTTGGGCTCTGGGAATCACTAATAAACCGGAGTTCTTTGAGTTGAGTTCTTGCCGGGACATATGGTACAATACAATCAGCAAGATAGGATGGAGCTAGACCCTTAAGTATTTTATACGTAAGTAGTAAAACCTTAAAGTCACATCTTAAGTGCACAGGAAGCCAGTGCAGGTGAGCCAGTGTAGGTATATATATAAGTATATATGTATATAAAGGTATATACAGTATAGGCCTAATATGATCTAAACTTTCTTGTTCTTGTCAAAAGTCTAGCAACCGCATTTGGTACCAACTGCAATCTTTTAATGCTAGACATAGGGAAACCCGAAAATAATAGGTTACAGTAATGGAGACGAGACGTAACGAACGCGTGAATAATGATCTCAGCGTCGCTAATGGACAAAATGGAACAAGTTTTAGTGGTATTATGGAGATGAAAGAAGGCCGTTTTAGTAACACTCTTGATGTGTGACTCAAACGAGAGAGTTGTGTTGAAGACAATACCCAGATTCTTTACCGAGTTGCCTTGTGTAATAGTTTTGGTTGTCAAATGTGGTATTATTTAATGGGTGTCGGTGTCTAGCAAGACCGATAATCAGCATTTCCGTTTCCTTAGCGTTGAGTGGCAAAAAGTTAGCGGGCATCCATTGTTTAAAAATCAGCATCCATTGTTAGCAGTAGATCATTAGTCCTTTTTGCGAGGGTTGTCTCCGTAGAGTGATTTGCCCTGAAACCGGATTGAAAGGGTTCACAAAGATTGTTAGACACTAAGTGTTCATTAAGCTGCTGTGCAACAATTTTTTGGAGGATTATCGAAATAAACTAAAGGTGGGACACCAGTCGGTAGTTTACCATGAGGTCAAGATCGAGGTTAGGTCTTTTGAGCAAAGCATGAATAACCTATTTTTTGAATGCTAGGGGAACAGTGCCAGAGGAAAGTGATAAGTTTATAATATTTAACACTGATGGTCCTAATATTACAAACTGTTCCTTGATAAGTTTCCCAGGAAGTGGGTCAAGTAAACATGTTGTTTGTTATCCCATTTACACGACATAGGAGTTCCTCTAATGTTATTTAATCAAAAAGAGAGAAACTATTTTGGAGGGCAATATTCGTCGTATATTAGAGATGCGCGGATAGGCAATTATATCATCCTCATCCGCATCACCAAAGTCGTCATCCACCCGCCGTCCACCCGAACCAACATTTTATCAGGACCGTACCCGCCCGCCAACCGCCCACTGATATACATCAGAGGTTGTCCGCCTTTACCACACACAGTTATTTAAACCTGTTTCACAGACCAATGATGAAAATTGGAGCCGTTAACGTTCCCGCGACTATCCAATAGCGTTCATCCTGATTACAACAATATGGGCGTGCTGTGAAGCCATTGACTTAGACACCTTCAACAACATGTACGAACCGATTGTTGGTCCGGCAACATGTTGTGTGCAGCCTCCGCGATTACACGTTCAGGATTGAAAGGCATACTGGGTGATACAGAGTACACTGATGGTTGTGATATAAACAACTTTAACACTTACTAATATGTGCCACGCTGTGAAGCCACACCCAACAAGATTTACAAACACTTTTCGGGAGAACATCCTCACAGTAACACAACATAAATGCAACACAACAAATACCCATAATCCTTTGTATCCGTGACATATCCTGAATATATTTTACACCCCCGCGCCCCCAACCCCGCCCACCTTACCAACGCACGGGGGGGCGATGGTTTGCTGCTAGCGGGGTGTATAAAATAGTCAGGAAGTGTCATGAATACAAAGGATTATGGGTATTTGTTGTGTTGCGTTTATGTTGTGTTACTGTGAGGATGTTCTCCCGAAATGTGTTTGTCGTTCTTAATTGGTGTGGCTTCACAGCGTGGCGCATATTACTAAGAGTGTTACAATTGTTTATATCACAACCATTAGTGTGCTCTGTGTCACCCAGTGTATGCTTTGCAGTCGTGTGCGTGTTGCCGCGGATGCCACACACAACATGATGCTGGACTGACAAGCAGATCGTACATGTTGTACTAGGCGACTAATTATCTGGGTGACTACTGGCAGTCATTCAGGAGAATAATAGCGTCTCTTATTGTCCTCTTCGCTTTATGACACGGGTCTTAAACGGCACTTTGAATGGCAAAGGATACCGATCACAGAACCATGCATATAAAATATTTCCGGATAGTTCAACCCACACCCGCCCGAATCTAATTAAAATCTATTTTTTCGTCATGTCAACCGCCCGACCCGCGGTTAAACTGCGGACTGCCACAGATGAGACCGCAAACCGCGCATCTCTATCGTATATACATTCATATCTGTGTTAATAAATTCTAGTTGTAGCTGGGATGTGTTGTCTTTAATCTCTCTAATGAGTTCAATTTTCCTATTAAAGAAATTCATAAAGTCATCTGATGAGTGGGTGGAGCTACTGGGAAGAGTCCCTTGTTGGGTTAGCGATGCTACTGTACTGAACAAACATTTAGGATCGTTTTTCTTGAGGCGGATGTGATTGTAGTAGTAATTAGCTTTAGCTAAGGAAAGCATACGTTTATAAGTTATTAAACTATCACTCCATGCTTGATGGAAAACAAAGTGTAGTCGCACACCATTTGCGTTCCATTTACATGATAGTTTTGGAGCTCTAGTTTCTTCTGTAAACCATGGGGTACGCCTTTTAGGGGCCCTTTTAGCTTTAGCGGTGCTATACCATCAATGGATTCGCGCAGGGCGTTGTTAAAGTTGTTAGTGAGCCCTCAAGATTGATGATAAATTGAACTGGAAACCTCATATAAAAAATATACAACATAAAGTAGCAAGAAACACGTCAATAATGAATAAAGTCAAATATGTTCTAGACCAAAAATCACTTCATATTCTCTACTGCTCACTAGTGTTACTATATCTGAGTTACTGTGTAGAAATATGAGGAAATGATTACAAAAGTACACTTCATTCACTAACACTGTTACAAAAAAGATCAGTTACAACAATACATAATGTTGGATATAGAGAACATACAAACCCTTTATTTATTGAATCAAAGATACTGAAATTCCACGACATAGTGACTTTGCAAACAGCTTAAATTATACACAAAGCAAACTATAACCTGCTACCCAAGAATATACAACCATTCTTCTCAAAAAAGAGGAGAAATATAATCTTAGAGAAAAATGTAATTTAAAACATTTGTATGCATGTACAACACTTAAAGGCCTACTGAAACCCACTACTACCCACCACGCAGTCTGATAGTTTATATATCAATGATGAAATATTTACATTGCAACACATGCCAATACGGCCTTTTTATTTTACTAAATTGCAATTTTAAATTTCCCGGGAGTTTTTTCTTGAAAACGTCGTGTAATGATGACGTGTACGCTTGACGTCATGGCCTGCTAGGAATATGAGCGCTGCACACACACACAGCTAAAAGTGGTCTGTTTTACGGCATAATTACAAAGTATTTTGGAGATCTGTGTTGCTGAATCTTTTGCAATTTGTTCAATTAATATTGGAGAAGTCAAAGTAGAAAGACACAGTTGGGAAGCTTTAGCCTTTAACCACACAAACACACGGTGATTCCTTGTTTAAAATTCACGAAGGTGAAACTTTACTATGGATCAGAGCGGACATGGATCCCAACCGAATGCCAATCAGCAGGTTTCGGTGAGAAAGTTGTGGTTAAAAAGTCGCTTCTTACCGGATATCAGCTGAGCTTGTGCCGCCCATACAGCTGCCGTCGACTTCCCTTAGACACTGCGCGTCAACACCCGGCCGTGGACGTACACTTCCGACTATCGGGTACTGTTAAACTCACTAAAACACTAGCAACACAATACAAAGATAAGGGATTTCCCAGAATTATCCTAGTAATTGTCTCTAAAAACATATGAATCTGTCTCAATGCAATCGCGGTTTTTTTTTAACTTTTTTTTTTTTTTTTTCTAGTCCGTCGCTATCAATATCCTCAAACACGAATCGTTCATCCTCGCTCAAATTGATGGGGAAATTGTCGTTTTCTCGGTCCGAATAGCTGTTTTCAAGTATGACACATAGAATGGACCTGCTATCCCCGTTTAAATAAGAAAATCTCATTTTAGTAGGCCTTTAAGACCTTCAGTATATCTGTATGTGGAATTAAATTATGGAATAGATTAATAAGCAAAGCAATCAAACATTGTACTAATATGATCCACTTCAAGAAACTCTTCAAACGTAAATTGTTTACAAAGTACAAAGAAGAAGAAAAATGATAAACATTCTGAATTTATTCATCCATTCTTTCATTCTCAAAATAATATTACTTATCTCATCGTGGAATATAACTTCCTTCACCAATTATTTATTTATTTATTTTTAATGTGTTACTTATGGAGTATATTGTGAATACATTGAGAACAGGAAGTGATTTTTTTTTTTTAGCAACTGTTATATAAAAGAAAAGGGGTAGGATTTAATAAGCTCTGCTTCTTCCTACTCCTTTTCGAACATGATGAAAAGAGAAACTGGAAATTGTGATGTATCATGTATGCTTGCATGTTCGAAATAAACTTAAACTCAACTCAACTCAACATAATTTAGGAATGGTGCCATTACCGAAGGCAGTAGGCCAGCAAGAGTCATTGTTGTGGGAGCATTAATGTTGTGGCTGCTAAAGCACTTATTATTAGCTTGTTGACAATGAGTCAGAACTTCAAATTTTATAAGGTAATGATCATACATTACTTTAGTATACGGGAGTATCATAACTTTGGAGGTGGTGACACCCCTGACAAGCACTAGATCTATCGTATTACTGTTCCACAGCTATCAATTATAGTCTGGAGCGCCACGCACGGAGAGTCTGATGGGGTATTCATATGGATATTAAAGTCCCCCATTCTAATTATATTGTCGGCGTGCGTCACTAGATCAGCGACCAACTCTGATAATTCATTGATAAAGTCCGAATAGGGCCCTGGGGGGCGGTAGATAACAACCAGGTAGAGAGGCAGCGGTGCAACAGACCTCATAGCAAGCACCTCAAATGATTTATATTTATTACTTAGGTTAGGGGTAGGGTTAAGGTTTTCATTGTATATTAGTGCGACCCCCCTCACCCCTTTTTAAGGAGACGGGCAATATGCGCATTCGTATAGTTAGGAGGAGATGCCTCATTCACAGCAAAAATGTTGTCTGGTTTTAGCCAGGTTTGGCTGAGACCAATGACGTTAAGATTGTTGTCTCTAATGACCTCACTAACTAATAACGGGTGCTGAACTGCTGCTGCTCACTGCTCCCCTCACCTTCCAGGGGGTGGAACAAGGGGATGGGTCAAATGAAGAGGACAAATTTCACCACACTTAGTGTGTGTGTGACAATCATTGGTATTTAACTTTTTGGGAGACAATGATCTTATGTTTAAAAATCCCATATTATAAGTAGTGGGCTGTTTTGAGGAATGTTTGTTAAAGTTATCTGAAGTGGTAATATTAATAATGTTGCGTTTATTTTGCGTATTGTGCTTTAAATAATTTCGACCATATCTAGGAATTGATATGACATATGGCGAGAATCTTCAGGATTATTTACTTGGTGCTGCGATACACTGAACGCATCATAATTTGCCACCTCAGTAGAAAATCACTGCAGAAAAAACATGATATGAGTTATGTATTATTCTAGGAGAGATGCTATGTGTGCAGGGATTTTCCAGCCTGGCGCTGGGTAGTTCTAGCTTAACTGATTCCTCACCCGGACTAACAGACACTGTAATTGTCTGTGACTGGGCTTGCTCTTGTGTAGTTAGTCGAGTGTGACTCAAACATTAATCTATGCTCCTAGACAGGATGATGGCGCCTTCCTGGTTAGGGTGAAGGCCGTCCCTCATCAGCAGGCCCGGTTTGCCCCAGAAAGAGGGCCAATTATCAATAAACGTTAGTCCTTGTTGTCTACAAAAACTATCCAGCCACTTGTTAAGCGAGACTAATCGTAGTCTTCCCAATGTGTCCTGTGTCTTCCACGTGTTGTCCTTTTTTTGGATTGATTGATTGATTGAGGCTTTTATTAGTAGATTGCACAGTACAGTACATATTCCGTATAATTGACCACTAAATGGTAACACCCGAATCAGTTTTTTAACTTGTTTCAGTCGGGTCCATGTTAATCAATTCATGGACGGTCGGACGTGCCCTAAACACCTCCTAAGGGAGGCGTTAGTGTGGCATTCTTTCCAGACGCTCGAGCCACTTCATCAGGCTCCTCTCGATGTGGAGGAGCAGCGAATTTACTTTGAGCTCCTCCCGGATGACAGACCCTCTCACCCTATCTTTAAGTGAGAGCCCCGCCACCCGGCGAAGAAAACTCATTTCGACCGCTTGTACCCGTGATCTTGTCCTTTCGGTCATAACCCAAAGCTCATGACCATAGGTGAGGATGGGAACGTAGATCGACCGGTGAATTGAGAGCTTTGCCTTCCGGCTCAGTTCCTTCTTCACCACAACAGATCCATACAGCGTCCGCATTAATGAAGATCCACCTATCGATCTCACGATCAACTCTTCCCTCACTTGTGAACAAAACTCCGAGGTACTTGAACTCCTCCACTAAAGAGCCCCAGGTTGCTGACCACCGCTTGGGCTTTGTTAAGAAATGCATCCTGCAAGTTGTTTTGGAGCAATCACTGAATTGACGATTTTTACTGTGTAACTTGCAGCCAAGGGAGGAAGCGTGGAAAAGAGGACAAACGGACTCTGAGTCTTAATAGAGCTAAAAGGAGGTAAGACTTTTACACCATTCTTTTGGAAGCAACTTTATTTAGTATTTATTTGAGATTCCAAGTAACATCAGAGAAAGTTAACGCTGCTACAGAAAGAAAAAAGGAGAGAGAGAGAGCGAGAACGAACGAGACAAAGAACTTTTGAATGTCATATTGCTTTTGGGAATAAGATGAGGAGGGACAGGATGGGTTTTGTGTGAATGGATTTGTTGAAAAATGCAACATTAACATTTATTGTGTACCTCTCAGGAGTTTAAAGAAGGCTGAAGATGAAGGCGATGAGAGAGTTGGAATATGGTGAGACTTTCACATACTATCTAGAGAGAGTTGGAATATGGTGAGATTTTCACACACTATCTAGAGCAGGGGTCACCAACGCGGTGCCCGCGGGCACCAGGTCGCCTGTAAGGACCAGATGAGTAGCCCGCTTGCCTGTTCTAAAAATAGCTCAAATAGCAGCACTTACCAGTGAGCTGCCTCTATTTTTAAAATTGTATTTATTTACTAGCAAGCTGGTCTCGCTTTGCTCGACATTTTTGATTCTAAGATAGACAAAACTCAAATAGAATTTGAAAATCCAAGAAAGTATTTTAAAGAGTTGGTCTTCACAATTTTAGAGTAAAAATACAACCTTAAAAATGATTGTAGGATTTTTAAACACATAAACCTTTTTAACTTTTAAATTCCTTCCTCTTATTTTCTTACAAGTTAAATCAATATTCAAGTAAATGTATTTGTTTTATTGTAAAGAATAATAAATACATTTTAATATAATTCTTAATTTTAGCTTCTGTTTTTTTGACGAAGAATATTTGTGAAATATTTCTTCAAACTTATTATGATTAAAATTCGCAAAAAATTATTCTGGCAAATCTAGAAAATCTTTAGAATCAATTTTAAATTTTATTTCAAAGTCTTTTGAATTTCTTTTAAAATTTTTGTTCTGGAAAATCTAGAATAAATAATGATCCGTCTTTGTTAGAAATATAGCTTGGTCCAATTTGTTGTATATTCTAACAAAGTGCAGATTGGATTTAAACCTATTTAAAACATGTCATTAAAAATATATATTTATTGTGAGAAATCATTAACATGATCAGTGTTCCCACAAAGATAAATATTATTCATTATTAATAAGTGCAGATTGGATTTTAACCAATTTAAAACATGTCATCAAAATTTTTATTTTTTCAAAAAGATTCGAATTAGCTAGTTTTTCTCTTCTTTTTTTCGGTTGAATTTTGAATTTTAAAGATTCGAAATTGAAGATAAACTATGTTTCAAAATTTAATTTTAATTTTTTTTTTCCTGTTTTCTCCTCTTTTAAACTGTTCAATGAAGTGTTTTTTCATCATTTATTCTCTACAAAAAATCTTCCGTAAAAGGAAAAAAAATGTACGACGGAATGACAGACCAAAATACCCATTTTTTTATATATATATATATAAATGTATTTACTAAAGGTCAATTGAGCAAATTGGTTATTTCTGGCAATTTATTTAAGTGTGTATCAAACTGGTAGCCCTTCGCATTAATCAGTACCCAAGCAGTAGCTCTTGGTTTCAAAAAGGTTGGTGACCCCTGATCTAGAAAGAGTTGGAATATGGTGAGATTTTCACACACTATCTAGAGCAGGGGTCACCAACGCGGTGCCCGCGGGCACCAGGTCACCCGTAAGGACCAGATGAGTCGCCCGCTGGCCTGTTCTAAAAATAGCTCAAATAGCAGCACTTACCAGTGAGTTGCCTCTATTTTTTAAATTTTATTTATTTACTTGCAAGCTGGTCTCGCTTTGCCCGACATTTTTAATTCTAAGAGAGACAAAGCTCAAATAGAATTTGAAAATCCAAGAAAATATTTTAAAGGCTAGGTCTTCACTTGTTTAAATAAATTAGGTTATTTTTTTACTTTGCTTCTTATAACTTTCAGAAAGACAGTTTTAGAGAAAAAATACAACCATAAAAATGATTTTAGGATTTTTAACACATATACCTTTTTACCTTTTGAATTCCTTCCTCTTCTTTCCTCACAATTTAAATCAATGTTCAAGTAAATGTATTTTTTTATTGTAAAGAATAATAAATAAATTTAAATTAATTCTTCATTTTAGCTTCTGTTTTTTCGATGAAGAATATTTGTGAAATATTTATTCAAACTTATTATGATTAAAATTTAAAAAAAAATATTCTGGCATATCTAGAAAATCTGTAGAATCAAATGTAAATCTTATTTCAAAGTTTTTTGAATTTCTTTTAAAATTTTTGTTCTGGAAAATCTAGAAGAAATACTAATTTGTCTTTGTTAGAAATATAGCTTGGTCCTAATTGTTATATATTCTAATAAAGTGCAGATTGGATTTTAACCTATTTAAAACATGTCATCAAAAATATATATTTATTGTGAGAAATCATTAACATGATCAGTGTTGCCACAAAGATAAATACCATTAATTATTAATGACAACATAGAGTTAAAGGTAAATTGAGCAAATTGGCTATTTCTGGCAATTTATTTAAGTGTGTATCAAACTGGTAGCCCTTCGCATTAATCAGTACCCAAGAAGTAGCTTTTGGTTTCAAAAAGGTTGGTGACTCCTGATCTAGAGAGAGTTGGAATACGGTGAGACTTTCACACACTAACCATGTACACAGCAGTGCTTATTCCTCCAAGACAGCGGGCGAAGCTCAGCTTACCCTAAAATGTCCAAAAATGTTCTTAATTCTTGTCATTGATTGTGGTCGCGTCACTGCGTATTAAAGAGTGTTAAACCTGAGTGTCTATCCACTTTACTGGGGGAGCATAGAGTGCTCCCCCAGGCTATCCCCCAGATGACTATCTGTTTGCCACTTCCTGATTAATAGGACGTAACATGCGTTATGTGACGTCCTGTTTGCTTGTTGGCAAACTCCAAAATGCTCCATGCATGTTGTCAGCTAACCCGTGATGCTGTTTTGTTGTGTACCAGGTATTTGCCGAAGAGGGCAGAAGAACCCCCTCCACCCCCTAGAGGGACAAGCGGTAGAAAATGTATGGATGGAGTAATGCAAGAAGAACAGCAGCGCGGCGGGGCTGGCAGCATTGAACAGCAGCCCGTCGGTGCTGACAGCATTGAAATAAGGTGAGGCTTTCACACAAAACGAAAAACATTCATGGTGTGTCATTAGAATTCTATTTATTGGCCAAGTATGTTTGACACACAGGGAATTGAACTTAGTAGACTCTGTTCTCCTTGATCAATGCCAGAACGCGCTGATTTCAAAGATCATGTACACAAGGGATCCCCATACTATGGCCAGGAGACCCGGATCCGGCCATTTACATCCATAATCTGCCCCTCAAAAAAAACGAAATAAAAAATTCTGTCCAGCCACTCAGACGAATCGGATTGTTGACGTCAATGCCCATATCTCCTGTACGGATTACATTTCCAAAACAGAAGTGTAGGATACTTCTCTTAGAGGCCTACTGTAACCCACTACTACCGACTACGCAGTGTGATAGTTTATATATCAATGATGAAATCTTAACATTGCAACACATGCCAATACGGCCGGTTTAGTTTACTAAATTGCAATTTTAAAATTTCCCACGAGGTACCCTGTTGAAAACGTCGCGGAATGATGACGCTTGTGTTGACGTGTGCTTGTGACGTTATTGGTTGGAGCGGACATTTCAGCCCAGCACCACTCACGGCTAAAAGTCGTCCATTTTCATTGCATAATTACACAGTATTTTGGACATCTGTGTTGCTGAATCTTTTGCAATTTGTTCAATTAATAATGGAGACTATAAAGAACAATGCTGTTGGTGGAAAGCGGTGGATTGCAGCTGCCTTAAGCACCCGAAACACAGCAAGTGTTTCTTTGTTTGTTGTGAAGCTTTACCACAGAGCGGTCAAGCAAACATGTTTCTCTACCACATGTCAACCAATTGTGATATTAAGTCGACTCTTACCGGAGACTTCAGCGGATTATGCGACCTCCTCCTGCAGCTGTCAAAAAGTGATCTGTGATGTTGGCTCCTCCATTGGCTTCTCTCAGAGACACTGGCATTCACCGCAGCCCTCCGACTTTCAGGTATGACTTTATAATCTCACTAAAACACTATTAACACAATAAGCAGATAAGGGATTTTCCAGAATTATCCTACAGTTGTGATCAAAATTATTCAACCCCCACACAATTTTGGTGTTTTAGCAAGTTGGACATTTATTCCGTATTTTGTTTATAGTCATATCAAATAAAGATGTGTCAAATAGACAAATGCAACTTAAATTGTAACACTGTATTTTACAAAATACCAAAAAAGGAAATTTTTCTTAATATCTTATTGACAAAATTATTCAACCCCCTTGTTACATGCATCTTTAGTACTTAGTAGAACACCCTCTGGCAGTAATTACATCCTTCAAACATGATACTTCTTGCAACGATCTACAGGTATTTTAGCCCATTCCTCTTGGGCAAAGGCCTCCAGTTCATTCATATTCTTGGGCTGCGTGCTGCAACTGCCTTCTTCAAGTCTCACCACAGGTTTTCTATAGGACTTAGGTCTGGCGACTGTGAAGGCCACTCCACAGTCTTCCAGCCCTTCTTCTGCAACCACTCTGATGTTGATTTGGAGGTATGCTTGGGATCGTTGTCCTGTTGGAAGGTCCAACGTCTCCCAAGCCTCAGCTTCGTCACTGACTTCATGACATTTGCAGCTAATATATCCTGGTAGAAAATAGAATTCATAATGCCTTGAACGCGCTGAAGATTCCCGGTACCTGAGGCAGAGAAACAGCCCCAGAGCATGATTGACCCCCCACCATGCTTAACAGTAGGCAAGGTGTTCTTCTCTTTGTAAGCTTCATTTTTTCTCCTCCAGACATAACGTTGATTCATAGGCCCAAAGAGTTCCACTTTTGTCTCATCACTCCATCGAACAGTTTCCCAAAACCTTTGGGGCTTGTCCAGATGATTTTTGGCATACTGGAGTCTATTTTTCTTGTGCCTGGTAGTCAGAAGTGGGGTGCGCCTGGGAGTTCTGGCATGGAGGCCTTCATCTCGTAGTGCGCGCCTTATTGTCTGGGACGAAACCTGCGTTCGCCACTCTGCAATGTCCTGTTGTAGTTCCTCAGCTGTTACCCGGGGGTTTTTCACCACTGTACACTTCACGGCATCCTCTTTCTACCACGCCCAGGTAGTGTTTCCACTGTGCCTTTGGCTTTAAACTTGCAAATTCTGCTCCCAACTGTGTCTCTTGGAATGTGTAATGTCTTTGCTATTTTCTTATATCCATATCCTTTCTTATGAAGAGAAATTACCTCCTCTCTTGACTTCTTTGACCACTCCCTGGACTTCACCATGTTGCAAATACACCATTGACCATCTACAAGAAGCTGAGCGTGACAGTCTTTTTCAATCAGTTTAATTATTGCTCGTTATGGTTCTAATCACATCTACAAGTGTTTTCAACACCTGATTGAAAAGACCTTAATCAAATTCTGTTCTTAAGAGTTATGATCTTCAAGAGGTTGAATAATTTTGTCAATGAGATATTAAGAGAAATGACACTGTTTGGTATGTTACAAAATATAATGTTGTAATTCAAGTTGCATTTGTCTATTTAATGCATCTTTATTTGATATGACTATAAAAAAAATATGGAATAAATGTCCTACTTGCTAAAAAAACTAAATTGTGTGGGGGTTGAATAATTTTGATCACAACTGTAGTAAATGTGTCTAATAACATCTGAATCGCTCACACTGCCGCCACCTGGAGCCGTCGCCTTTTCTTTTTTTTTTTCTTTTTTTCAGTGCTTAACTCTAACTTTCCTCATCCACAAATCTTTCATCCTCGCTCAAATTAATGGGAAAATCGTTACTTTCTCGGTCTGAATTGCTCTTGCTGCTGGTGGCTATGATTGTAAACAATGTGAGGATGTGAGGAGCCCTACAACCCGTCACGTCACGCTCACATCGTCTGCTGCTTCCGGCAAAGGCAAGGCCTTTTTATTAGCGACCAAAAGTTGCGAACTTTATCGTCATGTTCTCTACTAAATCCTTTCAGTAGAAATATGGCAATATCGCGAATTGATCAAGTATGACACATAGAATGGACCTGCTATCCCCGTTTGAATAAGAAAATCTCATTTCAGTAGGCCTTTAATGCCCTATTTGTATTTGACTTTATTCAATCTTTGGAGAGTTATCCCGACATGTATGTGAAGTCACCCCGATATTTATGTAGCGTTATCCCGATATTTATGTAGCGTTATCCCGATATTTATGTAGCGTTATCCCAATATCTATGTACAGTTATCCCGGTATGTATGCAGCGTTACCCCGATATTTATGTAGTGTTACCCCGATATGTATGAAGAGTTCTCCCGATATTTGTGTAGCGTCATCCCGATATTTATGTACAGTTATCCCGATATGTATGTAGCGTTAAACCGATATTTATGTACAGTTAGCCCGATATGTATGAAGAGTTGCCCCGATATTTATGTGCAGTTACCTCAGTTTTGTAAGTAGAGTTACCCCGATATGTATGTAGAGTTACCCCGATATGTTTGTGGCGTTATTCAGGTATGTATGTGAAGTTACCCTGAAATGTATGTAGTTATCTTGATATGTGTAAAGTTATCCCGATATTTATGTGGAGGGACCCAAATATGTTAGTAGAGTTACCCCGATATGTATGAAGAGTTACCCTGATATTAATGGAGAGTTACCTCGATATGTTTGTGGCGTTATCCTGATATGTATGTAACGTTACCTTAAAATGTATGTAATTATTTTGATATGTGTAAATTTATTCCGATATGTATGTAGCGTTATCCCGATATGTATGTGGAGTTATCTTGATATGTATGTGGAGTTATCTTCAATCAATCAATCAATGTTTATTTATACAGCCCTGAATCACAAATGTCTCAAAGGGCTGCACAAACCACAACTAAATCCTCTGTAGAGCCCACATTAAGGCAAGGAAAAATTCACACCCAATGGGACGTCGATCTTGATATGCATGTGGAGTTATCCAGATGTGTATGTGGAGTTATCCCGATGTGTATGTGGAGTTATACAGATGTGTATGTGGAGTTATCCTGATGTGTATGTAGAGTTTTCCTGATATGTATGTAGAGTTATCCTGATGTGTATGTAGAGTTATCCCGATGTGTATGTGGAGTTAACTCGATATGTATGTGGAGTTATCTCGATGTACAGTATGTAGAGTTATTGAGATAACTTTACATACATATCAAAATATGTATGTGGAGTTTTCTCAATGTATGTAGAGTTATCGAGATAACTCTACATACATATCGAGATACCTCTACATACATCGATATGTAGAGTTATCTCGATAACTCAACATACATCGAGAAAACTCCACATACATACATATCGAGATAACTCTACATACATATCCTGATATGTATGTAGTTATCTCGATATGTATGTAGTTATCCCGATATGTATGTAAAGTTACCCTGAAATGTATGTAGTTATCTTGATATGTGTAAAGTTATCCCGATATTTATGTACAGTTTCCCCAATATTCATCTAGAGGTACCCCGATATGTATGTCGAGTTATCTCGATATGTATGTAGAGTTATCCCACTATGTATGTCGAGTTATCCCGATACCAATATTTTGGTACCAGTGTCAAAATGTATTTCGATACTTTTCAAAATAAAGTGGACCACAAAAAAATGCAATTGGCTGCATTTGAACAGATACATTTTTTCGAAGGCTTTACAGACGGAGTAGTGTGACTCTCCTCGGCTCCATTGTTAGCTGACTTTGACAAACCTTTATTTACAATTTATCCAATCCAATCCAATCCACTTTATTTATATAGCACATTTAAACAACAATAACGTTTCCAAAGTGCTGTACAGCCATGTTAAAAACAATATTATGCTCCACCAATGACTGAATAAAACAAAAAATGAATAAAAATAAAACCAATAAAAACAATATAAAAACAAATATGATTAAAAACTATTTTAAAGGGTAAAATCAATTAAAACAGTAAAAAAAAAATAAAAGTGTATAAAAAACACAGAGGACAACAGAGGACAGAGGACCAAACAACTCACGTAGTGAGTTTAGAATGTATTTAAAAAAAAATTGATATGAGGATTGTGGATGATAGTCAAAAGTCCCACTTAAAGGCCTACTGAAATGAGATTTTCTTATTTAAACGGGGATAGCAGGTCCATTCTATGTGTCATACTTGATCATTTCGCGATATTGCCATATTTATGCTAAAAGGATTTAGTAGACTGCGATGAGGTGGCGACTTGTCCAGGGTGTACACCGCCTTCCGCCCGATTGTAGCTGAGATAGGCACCAGCGCCCCCTGTGACCCCAAAGGGAATGGATGGATTTAGTAAAGAAAATCGACGATAAAGTTCGCAACTTTTGGTCGCTAATAAAAATGCTTTGCCTGTACCGGAAGTAGCAGACGATGTGCGCGTGACGTCACGGGTTGTAGGGCTCCTCACATCCTCACATTGTTTATAATCATAGCCTCCAGCAGCAAGAGCTATTTGGACCAAGAAAGCGACGATTTCCCCATTAATTTGAGCGAGGATGAAAGATTTGTGGATGAGTAAAGTTAGAGTGAAGCACAAAAAAAAAAAAAAAGGCGACTGCTCCAGGCACGGCAGTGGGAGCAATTCAGATGTTGTTAGACACATTTACTAGGATAATTCTGGAAAATCCCTTATCTGCTTATAGTGTTAATAGTGTTTTAGTGAGATTATAAAGTCATACCTGAAAGTCGGAGGGCTGCGGTGAACGCCAGTGTCTCTGAGAGAAGCCAACGGAGGAGCCAAGAACACAGATGCCTTTTTGACAGCTGCAGGAGGAGGTCGCATAATCCACTCAAGTCTCCGGTTAGAGCCGACTTAATATCACCATTTTCCCATCCACAAACTTGCTGGTTGACGTAGAGAAACATGTTCGCTTGACCGCTCTGTGTTAAAGCTTCACAACAAACAAAGAAACACCGGCTGTTTTTCAGTTGCTAAAGGCAGCTGCAATTCCCCGCTTTCCACCAACAGTATTATTCTTTATAGTCTCCATTATTAATTGAACAAATGGCAAAATATTGAGCAACACAGATGTCCAAAATACTGTGTAATTATGCGATGAAAAGAGACTACTCTTAGCCGTGAGTGGTGCTGGGCTGAAATGTCCGCTACAACCAATAATGTCACAAGCACGCGTCAACATCCGCGACGTTTTCCACAGGATACCTCGCGGGAAATTTAAAATTGCAATTTAGTGAACTAAAAAGGCCGCATTGGCATGTGTTGCAATGTTAAGATTTTATCATTGATATATAAACTATCAGACTGCGTGGTCGGTAGTAGAGGGTTTCAGTAGGCCTTTAACAATGTTTAAATTGACTGACTTAGAGCTGTTGAGAAATGACATTTTTTCTTTTACTGGGGATTCTTTCCAAATGCAAGCAGGCCTGTGATGCGCCAAATGGGAATGAGGAAGTTGAGAAAAGTGTGTTTACCTTCTGACAACCAAAGGTTTCCTTTCTCTGCCAGTTTAGGGCCTGAGAGGCCTGACGTGGAAATAGGCGTGGTGGGGCCCCCGCCCACCCTGGCGTCGTGCATGATGGCTCCGTGCAAAGGCGTGTTCTGTTTGACGGGCTTCCTGGTTTTGTTCAGCTGCGTGGTGGTCGGCCTGGCCGTCATCAACTCCAAGCTGGATCAGGTCAGGAACCAGCTGAGCGCCACTGACGACGTCCGGCGTCGCATGAACAAGATCCTGTTTGAGCAGAGGCAGCTGGTTGACAAGCACGAGCACATCTTGCTGGAGGTGGAGCGCTCCATAGGACTGATCGCCAAATCCACCAAACAAGTGGTCTTGCTGGAAAAGGTTCACGTGGAGTACCAGCTACTGAACAACACTTGTGTGAGTCCCCTCAGTGACTGTGTGAAGAAGACGGAGACTGCGGTCATGGAACTGCAAAAGACCAAGGCCGATCTGACCGACAACTGGAAAACGTGCGAAAACATTCCGACATCACTAAGAACCATCGAAGAAAACCATAAGAACCTGACGGAAGAACAGCTGGAGATTTTAAATATACAGCGCACAATGCAGGGACTGCTGCGTGCCATCGCCTGTGGCAACGACGTGAAAGGTCGCCTGAGTTGCAAACCTAAATGAGAGTAGAACAGAAGTAACGGGCAAAAGTATATCTCTCGGGTTTTCTTGGGGTCCACTGCCGTCTGAGTGCTCCCCAAGAACCTTCACGAGCCGAGGCTAATACAGTCTTGGGTGTTCTCAGGGGCGGAGCTTCAGGGGGCGTGGAGAAGCCGGCCCGCCCCGCAGGAAAGGTGGTCATGGCGGGCCCCTTACCTGGCTCCGGGCTGGGCACCAATGAAAGAGCTGGACGTGTGTGGGCTTACAGGCTGCCCCAGTCAGGAGGTTTGTGGCGTTATCCCGATATGTCTGTGAAGTTACCCCGAAATGTATGTGGAGTTACCCTAAATTGTATGTGGAGTTACCATGAAATGTATGTGGAGTTACCCTAAAATCTATGTAGAGTTACCCCGATATGTATTTGGAGTTACCCTGAAGTGTATGTGGGGTTACCCTGATATGTGTGGAGTTACCCTGAAATGTATGTACAGTTATTCCGATATGTATGTGGAATTACCCCGATATGTATGTGGAGTTACCCCGATATGTATGTGGAGTTAACCTGAAATGTATGTGGAGTTACCCTGAAATGTATGTGGAGTTACCCCAATATGTATTTGGACGATATGTATGTGGAGTTAACCTGAAATGTATGTGGAGTTACCCCAATATGTATTTGGACGATATGTATGTGGAGTTAACCTGAAATGTATGTGGAGTTACCCCAATATGTATTTGGAGTTACCTTAATATATGTAAAGTTATCCTGATATGAATGTGAAGTTACCTTGATACGTGTAAAGTTATCCCGATATTTATATGGAGGTACCCTGAAATTTATGTAGAGTTACCCCGATATGTATGTAGGGTTACCCCGATATGTATGAAGCGTTACCCTGAAATATATGTAGAGTTATCTCTATATGTGCAAAGTTATCCCGATATGAATGTGAAGTTACCTTGATACGTGTAAAGTTATCCCGATATTTATATGGAGGTACCCTGAAATGTATGTAGAGTTACCCCGATATGTATGTAGGGTTACCCCGATATGTATGAAGAGTTACCCTGAAATATATGTAGAGTTATCTCCATATGTGCAAAGTTATCCCGATATTTATGTAAGGTTATCCCGATATTTATGGAGCGTTACCCCGATATGTACAGTATGTGGCGTTACTCGAAATTTATGTAAAGTTACCTTGGTTTGTGTCAAGTTATCCCGATATTTATGTAGTTACCCTGATATTTATGTAAAGTTTTCCTGATATTTATGTCGAGTTAGCTCGATTGGTATGTAGAGTTACCCTGAAGTGTTTGTACAGTTATCTTCATATGTATAAAGTTATCGCGATATTTATGTAGTTACCCCGATATGTATGTAGAGTTATCCCGATATGTATGTAGAATTTGTCCCCAAAAACCTTTTTGACCCGAGGCACATAGAGTCTTAAGTGTTCTCAGGGGCGGATCTTCAGGGAAGATGGACATGGCGGGTCCCTTACCTGGCTTCGGGCTGGGCACCGATGAAAGAGCTGGACGTGGAGGTTTGTGGCGTTATCCCGATATGTATGTGGAGTTACCCTGAAACGGATGTGGAGTTACCCTGAAATGTATGTGGAGTTACCCTGAAATGTATGGGCAGTTATCTTGATATGTGTAAAGTTAAACCAAATATGTATAAAGTTATCCCAAAATGTATGTGGAGTTATCCCGATATGTATGTAGT